>NW_027417936.1:0-132761 GCF_009905375.1 Apium graveolens | reverse complement strand
AGGGATGATGAAAATCTCACTTTATAGTGGCACTGCAGTCTCCATTTAGTGGACATGGAGAGAGGGCTGCAGATTTGCTAGGAATGGTACACACAGTTGTATGTGGACCAATGACTACGCAAGCCATGGGTGGATTTTCATACTTCATTACTTTCATAGATGATAGATCTAGATTCGGATATGTGTTTGATGAAACACAGGTCTGAAGCCTTTGAAAAGTTCAAAGAGTATAAGTATGAAGTGGAGAAACAACCAAACATAGTATTATAACTCTTCGATCAGATCGAGGTGGTGAATACTTTAATGGAGTGTTTCTAGATTATCTCAAAGAAAATGGTATAGTCTCCCAGTGGACGCCTCCAGATTGGTATCTGAAAGGAGAAATCGAACTTTGTTAGACATAGTTCGGTCCATGATGAGCTATGCAAATCTTCCAGTATTCCTATGGGGTTATGTATTGGAAACCTCAGCATATTTACTGAATATGGTGCCTTCCAAATCTGTTCCTCAAACTCCGTATGAGATATGGAAAGAAAGGAAACCGAGTCTTAAACACGTTAAGATTTGGGGATGTCCAGCTTATGTCAAGTAAGTTGACCCAGATAAGCTGGAATATCGATCCGGAAAATGTAGTTTTGTGGGATATCCTAAAGAGACTTTAGGGTATTACTTTTGCACCGATCATCGGGTGTTTGTCTCCAGACATGCTACCTTCTTGGAAAAGGAGTTTATCCTTGAAGGAAACAGTGGGAGCAAAATTGAACTTGATGAAGTTCAAGAAGCACAAACTACTACGGATCAAATGGAAACACCTGTTCTGACTGAACAACCTTTTGTGGAACAGCCCATTCGTAGGTCAGGAAGAGTGTCTCGCCAACCTGAGAGGTAATATGGCCTTGTCATTGAGAATGAAAATGAGTTGTCAATCATTTGATGATGACGACCCTGTGACCTATAATGAGGCTATGAGTAGTGTTGACTCAGAGAAATGGCCTAGTGCCATGAAATCCAGAATGGAATCTATGTATACAGTATACAAAAGATAGATTATAGCAGATGGCCAGGTAGAGACCTATAAGGCCAGGTTTGTGGAAAAAGAATTCAAACAAAGGAAATGGATTGACTTTGATGAAGTCTTTTACCTGTAGCCCTGTTAAAATCAGTTCGGAATTTGCTTGCGATTGCTGCTTACTACGACTATGTGATCTGGCATATAGCCAGATGGTTTTCTTTCCAAGGGAAATGAAAACCTAGTGTGTAAGCTACTGCGAACCATATGTGGTTTAAAGCAAGCTTCTCGTAGATGGAACATTCATTTTGATGAGACAATCAAAGAGTTTGATTTTATCAAAAACGTAGATGAACCATGCGTCTACAAAAGGGTTAGTGGGAGCGCGGTAACATTTCTTATATTGTATTGAAATAGAGTTGACACACATAACAACATAACAGACCCACTCACAAAGCTACTTTTTGAAAGTCACTTTGATCGTCATAAAGATGAGATGGGTATTAGTTACCAGAGTGATTAGCTTTAGTACAAGTGGGAGATTGAAAGGAATATGTCCTAAGTCCAATCAGGTATTAGGATTTAGGAATAACTCTTTATGTAATCTGTTTTGATTTCATTGATATTAATAAAAGACTTGTTTTGTTTTTATTACGGGCTTTATCTATTTAATTGTTTAAATAAGATATACCATAGTTTAGAGTAAAGCTTTTTATGGATTATGATGAGATCATAATAGTGAGACCTAAAAAGATGATAACTCTAAACTTAAATAGTTCCTGATCATAGGATTACTAACTGGTAATTAATAATTCGCAAAGATCGGTACATACTATGCTTGCTTAATTATGAAGGATGTCTGTTCTCATAGACATTTGTGTGGTGACACTATAGCTAGTATGTAGGTGCTTATTATAGAATAAGTTCACTGAACATGACTCGCCTAGCTGAACAACTGATGGAGTTCACTCACGTGTCAGCAGTTTTTCGCTTAGTGATAGTTGTACAAGTATCCTTAGACTTGAGGTCATCATAGTCATCTTGTGTACACTGAACTATGCTTTGGTTTAGTTCTTAGTCTCCAGGGACAATTATTAGGGCTCTTCTAGGTATAGGAATTTATACACGAAGATAGTGTATGATCAATAAAGGATCTACCCCTTCCAGTGAAGGAAGCGAATGTTCAAGGCTGATCCACTTATGCTAGTTCAGGAATCTCTGGCCAGAGTAAATGAAATTAGAAAGGAGTTTCTAATTTGCATAGAACTACGCATAGTAAATGGTAAGCAAGTGATTGAATTAGATAGGCTTGACACGAGATCCATGCCTTGTATTTAATCGGGACATTGTAGGGTAGAAGGAGTTTATTGTACGGTAACTATTCACTGACAGGTTCTTGGTATTCTAAGCAGTTAATTCATATTATCCGGATAGTCGTGATATGTTGAGAAGCATCACTCACGATGTAGAATAAATGTGATTAATTAATTAATCATATTTAATAAATTAGAGAATTTATATAAATAATGATAAAATAGTTTTATTATTATTTATTTCTACTACCGGCTTAATATTGAACCTATAGGGTCACACCATAAAAAGAGAATGATTTAATGGTGGAAGAATTAATTAATAATGGCTAATAATTATTTATTTATGAAATAAATAATTAATTGGCAAATTTAATAATTGATTAAATGAGATTTAATTGATTATAAATTAATTAAGAAAAGTTCTTAATCTTATTAATTAAATGATTTAATTTTTGAAAATTAAATCAAGAGAGAGAATTATTTCTAAAGTGTTTAGAAAAAGGATTAATAATTAAAACACCGAGAATAATAAATGGGATAATAATAATATTATTTATGGGAAAATTTCAGCTGAAAATTTTGCCTATAAATACACTATTATAGACCCTATTTTATTCAAACCCACATCTAACCTGAAAACCCAAAAAGTTTGGAAAACCCAATTCTCTCCACCTCCTTCCTCCTCCTTAACATCGTTTTCTTGGTGGATACCGGTGGAGTGCTTCACACTTGAGGAGCAACTGCTAAGGATCTCTGATCGTTGTCTCCGAATTATTTTAAAAGGTTAGATTCGATCCCTCGAATTTTTATTCACGATTTAAATGCTTTTATTTGGATTTTGTATGTGTAAAAGTGTTTTGCCATGTCGCGCTGCGTTAAAAATCCAACAGTCTCTTTCTTTCTTGAATGAGTAATTCCTTGAATGAGGTGATTTATGAACTGTAATTCCTCTTTCTTGAATGAGTAATGTTCTAGGCAAGGCATTGGGCTCCCTCCAAGTTTCCCTTATGTTGGCAATCTTTTTGAGAATCTCAGTCTTGGCAGTCCTGGTAAATCCAGAATCCCTTTGTATGGCTGAGTAGACTCTAATCAAGGTAGAGTAGCCTTCATTCAGAATTCTGTAAAGAGGCCAAGTTCTTTCCCCACTTCCTTTGTATTTGAACACTAGTCTTTCTGGTAGCTGTCTGTAGGCAGCTATTCCCCTTACTTCCTCCAGCTCATCCAGATAGAGTTCAATGTCTGAAAATTCTTTTATGTCACAGATGTGAACATAATCATCCTTAGAGACTTGAGGCTTAGGCTTAGGCTTCTGTGTGAATTTGATTGAGGCTTTAGAGGGTGTTGATTTGATTCTTCTTTTCTGCTTCTTTGATGGTGGAGAAGAGGTTAAGAAGGTGGGCAATTTGATGGTGTCCCAATCAATTGATTCCTCCTTAGGAATGATTGTTTCACCATGAATGTTCGTGAAGGGGTCAGGCACAATGGGTTCAGGAATAGAGGGTAGTGGTTTGGATTTTGATTGGGTTTCTTCAGTCTTATCTACCATCTTTCTCTTTGCATTGGCCTTCTTTCTGTTCCCTTTCTGCCATTCTTCTCTTTCCTTACTACTCTCTTCCATATCAGTATCAACCATGTCCCCCATAGCTTCATCTTCACTTTTGTCTTCAATTTCTTTCTGTTCTTCAACCTGACTTGACTTTAGCTGTTTTTCAAGCTTTGCTTGTGCTCTTTTGTCAGCCTTTAGCTGTTTGGCTTCTTCCTTTAACCTTCTAGTTTCTTCCCTCTTGGCTATTGAGAATTTGGGATTCCTTGCATCACACATATGCTCTTTCCCTCTCTGAAGATAATAGCCATGTTCCTCCTTACAGCCACATCCATAGTCTCTTTGAGCTTTGTGATACTTCTACCCAAAACCTTGTCCTCATCAGCCTTTGAAAGAGGAAAATCCACTTCTTTCAGAGGATTCTTTGTAGAGTCCTTAATGGATCTGTTGTTGGGCTTGAGAGCCATAGGTTTCAGATCCTTGGAAGAAGTCTCTCCAACCTTATTCCTCCCTACTGGCTTGAGCTCCATAATAATTGATTCCACTTTTGTGCTATGCTTCACAGATTGTGATTGAGAAGTTGTAGAACCAAAAATTTGTTGCATCTTTTCATCAATCTTCTTCCTTTTCTCTTTGACTTGCAATTCAGCTGCTACTATCTGAATTAGATCAATTCCATCAAGCTTTCCTTTGATTTGAATAATTGGAGAAGTGGTGATGGCAAGAACTAGCACTTGAGATATTTGAACTGTTATTGATGGCTCTCTTTCCCCTTCCCTTTTATTCTCCCCCTTTTTGTTATCATCAAGGGTAGGGGTCAAGCCTTGTGCTTTTGCCAGCTGCATGAGTAGATTTGTTTGAGTTTGTTGATTCTGAAGGATGGTGACCATAGAGTCTTCAATGATCTGAACTCTGGATTCCAATTTGGCCAGTCTCTTGTCAGGATCAGATTCTTTCCTCAGTCTCCCCAACAAATTTTGCATAGTACCATAAGGTATGACTGAATCCAACTTCTCAGCATTGTAGGATTTCAGATCAGCAATGTCCTGCTTGAGCTCATCCACACTTAGATTCTGTCTGAAGTGCTGCAACTGCAAGAGATGCAGAGATTCCAGATGAGCTTGAAGAATTGCCTTGGTACCAGCATCCGTAAACTCCTGAAGGGCCTTCTGAATTGTCATGACTTGTCTAACCAAAGTGACACCAAACTCTCCTGGTGTTGATGCTTTTGACCATGCTCATTCAGGAAGATTTGGAACAGAACTTGGGCCGGCTACTCCCCCTAAGTTTATGCTCTCATTCAAAGAATCAGAGTCATCATCATTAGAATTTACTCCAAATTCTTCAGATCGCTCACCAGCTGGAGAAGGCAGCCTGTTAACAACAGCTTTGTCTCTGAGAAGAGATTCTGAAGTGTGCACAATGTTTAAAGTGTGTTCTGCCTCCACATTGCCCTGAGCAGCCAATAATTGATAGGCTGAAACAGGATGAGTAAAAGTGTCAGCATCCAAGGAAATGTTATCAATTACAGCTTTGTAATGTTGCTGAAATTGTCTTTCCTTTTCTGCATCATCCACTTTAATTGACTCACTAGCAATGGCTGGATCCACCCTTATAGCTTCTGTACCTGTCTTTCTCTCATTTTCTCTATGTTCTTGCATCAGGGGCTCCCCCTGGCTCACACACACCCTCACACCCTCACCCTCACCTTCTAAGGTGGCACTCCCCTCACTCACTTTTGCCATGCTGGAAGAAATAGCATGCATATGGTGACTCTCAATCTCTCCTTTTTCCTAGAAGCAACCCAGCCTCTCACTCAAAAGATCACTCCCTTCCCTCAAACCTAAAAGTGATTGTACAGTAACCATGTCCTCTACAGTTGGAATTGTTTCTGTTAAGTGTGTAGAGACCATCAACGGATAGGGAGTATCCGTTGAAGTGGAAACTGATGGTATCAACGGATAACTGTTGTTAAGCTTATCTGTTGAAGAACAACCACTTGTCAACGGATGAGAGATATCCGTTGAAGAAGGAAAAGATGTAGATATAGAAAGTGACATAATTATTGAATCTGTGTGAATTGATTTTAAGTGAGGTGACACAGATTCTTCAACCATATCTGAAAGAATTGGCTGATGATCTAACAAATCATCTAAAAGATGATGATCATCAGGTTTTGAGTGGGGCTCCTCCCTGAGTTTTAATGAGGGAGAATCAGGAATTGATGTGAATATCATATCCACATGCAGAGAGGGTGATGGAGAGTTTGATGATTGGTGTGTTTCTCTTATGAGAGAATGGGGCTGTGACTCCACATTTGCTGGAATCACATCAAGCTGAATTTGTGAAGGCACAGATACAGGTGGATGTATCTGTGCTGTGTGTGCCCCTTGTGTGGAAACTAGGGTCTTGGCCTTCTTCTTCCTTGAAAAGGCTTTAATTGGTGAATGTGTGGCTTCAGTGTCCCTCCCTCTTTTGGTCTGTGTCCCTGGTTGGGGACTATTTTCAATAGTTGCACCCTTTTGGGAGGATGCAACTAGGGATGTGTTAGACTCCTTTTGAACCACCACAATCTTTTGAGAGACTGTGGCTTGGCTGGCTTGGGTACCACTCACCTCTCCCACCATATCCTTGGGGGTTTCTTGATGTTCACCCCTCCCCTCACCACTCACACCCTGTTCACTCCCTTCAGGGTTTATGGTAGTTGTTACAACTGTTGTCTTTTGAGAAACAACAGAGGTAGTTTTCTTTAACTTGAGTTTTGAAACTTTAGTTTTGGTGGCTTTGGTAGGAACCTGTTTGGACAAAGACACAGATTCCATGGCCACACTAGAAGGCAAAGAAATAATGGGGTTGGAAATAGTAGGAGTTATAGAAGTGCTTACCTCACTTACCTGTGGTGCATTCATGATTGGCAAATATACCAATGGCACTTGGCTGTTGAGGTTCATTCTCAAAAGGTCTGCAAGGACCCTTTTCTCTTGTGCCCAGCATTTGAGTTTATTATTCTCATTTGATATAACCAATCCTTCAGCAACATGGTTAGCCAATAACATAAAGAATCTAGCATAGTAGATGTTATGTGGTCTATTAGCTTTGTTACCTAATCTGGAACCTAATTCTAGCATGACACAGTTGCTAAAATTAAAGTACCTATCAGAAACTAGCATATAAAGCATATTAACAAGAGATGAAGTTATGGCATCAAAATTGCTAATCTTCCCAGAGAAAACCTTAATAAAGGCATCTCCAAGAAAACTCCATTCTTTCCTAAGGCCTTTCCTTCTAATGCTACCCAAACTAGCAGAATCAAAAGAACATAGCAGATACATCTTTATCAGTGTGTGGTGTTATGGCATTATTCTCAGGCAACTTAAAGCAAGACTGTATATCATCACAGTTAATGCAATAATCCTTACCTTTGAGAGAGAATGCAATAGTCATATTTATGGAGTTGAACTCTGCAGTTGTCCAAATCTCCTCAATCACCTCACAGTAGATGGTTGGGGCTTCCAGCATTGCATAGCTCAGTTTGCAGTTTTTGATGAAGTCCATCATCTTGTGATAATCAGAATGGGCTTCATTCTTTTCAACCAAGGCTACGAAATTATTCTTTTCATAAACAAATCCTGTTTGAGACATAATTTTGACTATTGGTGCCATTGTTGTGAGTAGAGGTTGCAAAGAAAAACTTGAGAATTTTGGGAGAGAAGGAGAATGAAAATTGTAAGAAAGCGTAAAGTGAAAATAAGAGTTCAATGGGTTTTTATACTTTCTTGAATTAAAACGTAAATAAAATGATACTTTTAAGTAAATTACAGCCGTTCAAGAATAAATAAAACTGTAAAAATTCTAAACTGCCTTTAATACAAATACATACAATAGTGTATATCTGTATCAACGGTTAAGTAAAGAAATCAACGGCTGTGACTTACTGAAAGTAACTGATGTGACACTTCAACGGATAAGGTAAATAGTTATCCGTTGATGACCAACACTATTTTATCCGTTAAGGGATAAAATTACCAGAAATATATTTGTCTTTCAACGGATAATGAACATCCGTTGAGAGAACAATTTTGGCTTTCAACGGATAGGAAATATCCGTTGATAGGACAGGTCTTTCTTAAAGCCAACTTTGTTCTTGCAACAAATTCATTTCAGGCTTCAATGGAGATTATATAGAGGACATAAATTTATGAATAATTAAGCATACCTAGCTCACTTACTAATCTTGTGAATGTTGATTCATCAAGTGGCTTGGTAAATATGTCTGCAATCTGCTTTTCACTTAGAACAAAATGAAGTTCCACTGTACCTTTCATCACATGTTCCCTAATGAAGTGGTACTTGATATCAATGTGCTTGGTTCTTGAGTGCTGCACTGGATTTTCAGTAATGGCAATGGCATTTGTGTTGTCACGGAATATTGGAATTTTGTCAACAGTCAAACCATAGTCAAATAGTTGATTCCTCATCCATAGTATCTGTGCACAGCAACTACCAGCAGCAATGTACTCAGCTTCAGCTGTTGATGTAGAAACAGAATATTGCTTCTTGCTGAACCATGACACAAGCTTGTTCCCTAGAAATTGACAGGTGCCAATTGTGCTTTTCCTGTCTATTTTACAGCCTGCATAATCTGCATCTGAGTAGCCAATTAGATCAAAACCAGACTCTCTAGGGTACCAAATTCCTAGATTTGGAGTCCCTTTGAGATATCTGAAGATTCTTTTAATAGCCACTAAGTGAGATTCTTTAGGGTCAGCTTGAAATCTAGCACATAGATATGTAGAAAACATTATATCAGGTCTACTAGCAGTTAAATATAAAAGTGAGCCAACCATGCCTCTATAACTTGAAATATTCACAGACTTTTCAGCCTTGTTTAATTCAAGCTTGGTGGCAGTGGCCATGGGAGTTTTTGCAGATGAACAATCCATTAAGTCAAACTTCTTCAAAAGATCATAAATATATTTAGTTTGACTAATGAAAATTCCATCACTAACTTGTTTAACTTGTAAACCAAGAAAATAAGTTAGCTCTCCCATCATGCTCATTTCATATTTACTTTGCATTAACTTAGCAAACTTTTTACAAAGCTTATCATCTGTAGATCCAAATATAATATCATCTACATAAATTTGAACAAGTATTTTAGAGCCATTAATATTTCTAAAGAAGAAAGTTTTGTCAACAGTACCTCTTGTGAAATGATTATGTAGAAGGAATTTTGACAAAGTCTCATACTAGGCTCTAGGTGCTTGCTTTAGTCCATAGAGTGCTTTCAACAGATAATACACATAGTCTGGAAAGTTTGGATCTTCAAATCCTGGAGGTTGGCTTACATAAACTTCTTTCTCCAATTCCCCATTTAGAAATGCACTCTTGACATCCATTTAATAGACTTTGAAATTGGCATGAGCTGCATAGGCTAGAAAGATTCTAATGGCCTCAAGTCTGGCAACTGGAGCAAATGTTTCATCAAAATCTATTCCTTCTTGTTGAGAATAGCCTTTAGCAACCAATCTGGCTTTATTCCTTATGACAATGCTATTTTCATCCATCTTGTTTCTGAATACCCATTTTGTGTCAATAGAACTCTTGTTCTTTGGCTTGGGTACCAGCTTCCATACTTTGTTCCTTTCAAATTGGTTTAGCTCCTCTTGCATTGCTAAAATCCAATCTGGATCCAATAGAGCTTCTTCCACTCTCTTAGGTTCCTCCTGTGATAGAAAGCTACTATTCAGACATTCATGTTGAGTAGCCCTTCTAGTTTACACTTTAGATGTAGCATCACCAATGATCAGTTCAAAAGGGTGATTCTTGGTCCATTTCCTTTGAGGTGGTAGATTAGCTCTAGATGAGGTTGCCTCAGTATTGTCATGATGTGAGATAGAATGTTGATTGGTTGAAACTCCCCCTGAGTTGCTGATCCTTTGAAATGAATTGGGAGCTCTATCAACTGATGAAGTGAATTGATTATCCGTTGACAGACTGTGATCAACAGATGCTTCATTATGAACTTCAACGGATGATGCACTTTGTCTTTCAACGGATGCTGCATTGCTTCTTTCAACGGAAGCTGAATTATGACTTTCAACGGATGCAGCATTCTGTGTATTATCCAAAGGCAGATTCTGAATTCTTCTTGAGATGCCTTCTTCATCATTCTCAGCTTCACTATCATCACAATATATCTCAATGTTGTCAAATTTGATTCCTACATGATGTCCCTCATCTGTTAGTCCATCAATTTTTTTATCATCAAACACAACATTAACAGATTCCATGACAATGTTGGTTCTTAGATTGTAGACCCTATAAGATTTTCCAGCAGAATAGCCAACAAATATTCCTTCATCAGCCTTTGCATCAAACTTCCCTTTGTGATCAGATTGATTCCTTAAGATGTAACATTTACAACCAAAGACATGTAGAAAGTTTAAAGTTGGTTTTCTTCTCTTGAATAATTGATAGGGAGTCATGCCTTTTGCGTGATTGATTAGAGAAATATTCTGAGTGTAACATGCACAGTTAACAGCCTCAGCCCAAAAGTAAGTTGGGAGTTTTGACTCTTCAAGCATTGTCCTTGCAGCTTCAATTAGTGATTTGTTCTTCCTTTCCACCACACCATTTTGTTCTGGAGTCCTTGGAGCTGAGAACTCATGCATGATCCCATTTTCTTCACAGAACAACTTCATGGTTGAATTCTTGAACTCAGTTCCATTGTCATTCCTAATATTTCTTACTTTGAAATCAGGATGATTGTTGACTTGCTTGATATGATTGATAATGATTTCACTAGCTTCATCCTTTGATCCAAGAAAATAGACCCATTAAAACTTAGAGAAATCATGAACAATCACTAGGCAATATCTTTTCCTTGAAATTGACAATACATTGACTGGTCCAAAAAGATCCATGTGTAGCAGTTGTAATGGTTCATCAATTACAGATTCAAGCTTCTTACTGAATGATACTTTCTTTTGCTTTCCTTTCTGACAAGCATCACACAGTCCATCCCTTATGAATTCCACTAGAGGCATTCCTCTAACTAAGTCCTTTTTGACTAGATCATTCATTATCTTGAAATTCAAATGTGACAGCTTCTTGTGCCATAGCCAACTTTCAACTGCACTTGCTTTGCTGAAAAGACAAGTAATGGATTCTGCATCTGTAGAGTTGAAGTCAGCTAAGTACACATTCCCTTTTCTAACTCCAGTTAGAACCACTTTATTGTCCTTTTACTTGTGACAATACAGGCTTCAGAATTGAAGGAAACAGTATTCCCTCTGTCACATAGCTGATTGATGCTCAATAAGTTGTGTTTGAGACCATCAACCAATGCAACTTCATCAATGATGACATTTCCTTTTGAAATCAAGCCATATCCCATAGTGAATCCTTTGCTGTCATCTCCAAAGGTTATGCTAGGGCCAGCTCTCTCCTTAAACTCTGTGAGCAGGGTGAAATCTCCTGTCATGTGTCTTGAACAACCACTGTCCAAGTACCATAGATTCTTTCTTTGTCCCTGCACACAACAAAATCAATCAAGTTGATTTTGGTACCCAAGTTTCCTTGGGTCCAGCCTTGTTAGTCTTTTTCCTAGACTTCATTCCTCCTGCATCTTTTGACTTAGGTAACTTTGGGTCAGCCTTGATCTCAGATGTGGTTGGTTGAAGTGTAGGGTTAGTCACAGAGTCATTTAGCATATTTGATTGATAAGGCATAGACTGTGCAAACATGTTATTCCATATAGGCATATTGTATGGCATGTGAGGCATACTAAATGCAGTAAAATAAGGATTATTAATATATGGCATGTTTGCAAAATGTGCATAAGGATTCTGATGAGACATAACAGGTATAGCATGCAGAGGTGACATAGACATGTTAGGCATGGAGGGATTTGAAGGCATGGGAGCATTTTTAACAGATTTGCAATTATCAGATAGGTGATTAACACTTTTACAATGCACACAGCTTTTTCTAGGAGCATACCTATCAGGTGTGTAATTGTTATGTTTATTAATCCCTACCTTCCCATTTCTTTTAGATTTTCTTTTAATTTCCTTCTTATCCTCAACCAACTTAAGCATATTTTTCAGCTGATCTAAAGTCATGTGTCCTATATTCACCTTACTGGCATCTTTGGATGTGCTAGCTCCTTATTTGACAAAGTTCTTGAGAGTAGAATCATTCTTCTTATTAAGGTTTTTATTTTTAAAATTACTTGCCTGTTTTAATTGATGAGCCTTCAACGGATGCTCCTTTTCTTCCTTCAACGGATAAATTTCATCATCCGTTGATTCCACATCCGTTGACAATCCATCAATTAATTCTAACTCCTTTTTGTTTTTCTTCTAAGCATCCTCACAGAATGATTTAATTCCCTGAACCTTGGCAATTTGAACACTGACATCCCTAGATGTTTTCCAGGCCTTGATTACCTCTTGCTCACTTTCTAACTGTTTAGAAAGAATTTCTACTTTCTTAACAGCTTCTTCTAGTTCACTCTCAACAGTTAAGCATTTAAGTTTAATCTTTTCAAGCTCAATTACCTGACTCTCCAACACATCATTCCTATCACTTAAAACACATTATTCTCTTTGATCCTAGTGTTTTCTTTAGCTAGTGATTTAAGGGAAACACGCAAATGATATAATTCATTGGACATATCATTTATGGCTTCATTGCATTCATGTTTAGAAAGCTGAGAGAGATCAGTAGTAATTACCTGGTTGCTTGATGAACTAGTTTCATTTTCATCAGAATTAGCCATCAGGGCTAGGTTGACATATTCCATATCATCATTTTCATTGACCCCATCTGCTGCCCAATCATCTTGAGTGAGAAAAGCTCTTTCCTTTTGTTTGAGCAAATCAAAATACTTTTTTTTGTAATAAACTTGCTCAAATTTCTTTTTATCAGAGGTTGGCTTCCTACACTCACTTGCAAAGTGTCCACTAATGCCACAGTTGTAACATTTGAACTTTGATTTGTCCACCATGTTTTTGTTTGGCTTAGTGAATTTTGTATTTTTCCTGAACTTCATCTTTGCAAACCTCCTGGACAGAAAAGCCAGATGTTCATCAATATCATCAGAGTCATCCTGACTGGAATTGTCTTCATTCTCAGCTACTTGCTCTTTACCCTTGCTTGATTCTGATTTGCTTGTGCCAATTTTGAGACTTGGCATTGTCTTTTACTCATTCCTGGCTTCAACCTTCTCACTGTCAGCTACAAGTGCAACTAATCCTCCTTTTCTCTTTCCCTTTTCCAATAGCTCATCTTGCTCCATCTCAAGTTCATATGTCTTCAAAATTCCATATAATCTTTCAAGTGTGAAGTTCTTATAATCTTGAGAATTTCTTAGAGAAACAGTCATAGGCTTCCATTCCTTTGGTAGAGACCTTAGAAATTTTAAATTGGAGTCCTTGACTTAGTAAATTCTCCCATACACCTTCAATCCATTCAACAGTTTCTGAAATCTGTTGAAGGTATCATTCAATGATTCTCCTCCTTCAAAGTGAAAATATTCATACTGTTGAATGAGAAGCTGCATTTTGTTTTCTCTAAATTGCTCAGTGCCTTCACAGATAAGCTGCACAGTATCCCAAATTTCCTTAGCAGTTTGGTTGTTGATGACATTGTCAAACATATCTCGATCCAGGCCATTAAACAGAATGTTCATGGCTTTCTTGTCCTTATGGACCTCTTCAATATCTTCAACAGTCCATTCTGCCTTTGGCTTGGGAATAGACTATCCAACAGCAACTGTTGCAGTAGCAGCTGTTGCCACCTTGTGTGGGATGTGAGGACCATTTTCAATGCAGTTGATGTAGCTTTCATCTTGAGAGAGAAGATGTAAATGCATCTTCACCTTCCAGTGATGATAGTTATCTCTTTCCAGGATTGGAATCTTTACACCAATATCCTTCTTACTCATGATGTTAGCAGAATAGATCTTTAAACGCTTTGTATGTTAAGAGCAGGCTCTGATACCAACTGTTATTCCCAGTGGACTAACAATGAGATTTACAGAAGGGGGGTTGAATGTAAATCTCAAAACTTTTTCAAGTTTTGAGTAGTTTCTAAGGCTAAGTGTTTTAATTAACAAATGTGTGTGAATTGCTTGAGGCTAATACAGACAGATATATATTCAAACACAAATGTAAAGAACACAAAGAACTTAAAAACTTTTCTGGTGGATTTGTTGTTCCACCAGAGATGTGTTATTTCAGAAAATCTGTGATTCAAAGAATTAAATCACAGCTGCTTCCTAGTACAAACTAGATGATTTTCTCTCTGGATATTTCTAAACAGCTCAGAAAAATTCTTATATAATTACTAGCTGCTACTTGGTTTATATATCACCAAGTTTACAAGTAAAGACAAAACTGTAAAATACAATTAAAAAGATTATTCACATGTTTCTTCTTCATTTCTCTATCAAATGCAATTTAGGCTTGGTTGTAGATCTTTGAATACTTCCTTGTTTGCATCAGAATGGAAATGCTGCATTTTCTTGATTCCTCCTAGAGGATTCCACATTCCAGTTTATCTCTGTCAACCCATGTGCCTCTGTCAGCTTGTGAATTGTCACTATCAACTGCTAATGAACTAAGCATCCGTTGAAGCTTTCATCCGTTGATGCCTTATCCATTGAGTCTTTATCCGTTGAAGCTTTATCCGTTGATGCATTATCAGTTGAAGTCTTTATCCGTTGAAGCACTCATCCGTTGATGGATATTATCCGTTGAAGCATTAGAGACATCCGTTGAAGCTTTGTTTCTTATCCATTGAAGGTCTTCAATATCAGTTGATACTTCTTCACTTATACAAAATTACAAGGCATGAAATATTTACAATTAGCCCTCCTATTTGCATATCCACTAGTAGTCAACATGACTGATAATTTCCTACAACATCTAAGAATTACAACTTGAATCCAGAGAATGAAATGTGCTACAATACTAAACTTATTGCTAAGTAAAGCTACTCCTTGAACGGATAACCAAGATGGTCTTATCCGTTGAGGCTACAAACACTAGATTTCTACTTAAATGTTTTGTTTAACTTATCATCAAACTAATACACATATTCCTAACATTTATATTAATAAAAAATCCAACATAAGCAACATTTATCAAGTCTTGTGTGGATTCTTCCACCAATGATGATAGTCCTGCCTTTTTTTTCCTGCTCAATTCAAGCTAACTGACGAAGCCTTCAAAATTACCATTCAACCAATATATAAGAAAACTTAAATTCCTAGATAAATATTTAGACCCTAGTAATACTTGAAGGCTATAAGTTCTAATAAACCAATCTAATGTTAACTGGGTAAATTATTAAAAAACTTTACTTTTGTAACTTCGGGCCAATCTTGATATAAACTCCTAGGCACAATAGTAAAGTATAAGCACATCGTAACTAGTGGCCATTCCAGAAATTTTAAAATGAGGTACAAATTGCACAAATCAAATTATCAAATAACCCTTATATTTTTCCCTATAATTTTAATCAAACAAAAACTATATATTATAACATGGTTACTAATATTAAAGGCCTACAATCAATGGCCTCTGATCCTAAAATAATATACTTCAAATCTTGAATGGAAACTTCAAGAATGAAAGTAAATTATAAAAAATAATTTGCACACATGACCAAAATTTCAAACCATGTATAGAGCTAGGTGATTTTATTTTATTATCAATTTTATATTTAAAATTTAGATCTTATCCAAGACACATCATATTTCTACCAACTATACTCTAAAGAAAGGTTACCATACCAGCAGATAGTGCAACATCCAATCTTCTCCACTAATAAAACTTTGCTGATCAATCAAGAACAATCCCTATAAAATAAAACAACAATTGTGACCCCTCCACAATTTTACATAAAAATCAACTCTTATGTGTAAGGTGTATAAATATTTTGGTCAATATTTACTTTTTAAAAAAATCTTACAAACATAGTACTGCAGATAAATTGAAAACTAGGAAGATGTGGACCAATTTTACAAATTGAAAATATACTTAAGATCAGTTTTTTCCTTTATCATCTAATTCACTATCTCCTTCTTCATCTTCATCTATAATGCCACATGATAAGTTTACCATCTTGAGGTGCCTAATGTTGGGTGTTAATCTAATCTCTTTATTTGTCTGAATAATGTAGTGCACATGTTGTGCGAGTCTGATTTTAGTTTGCTAAGTCAGGGAGTGTTTCTAGGAAATTTGAATAAGTCTTTTTTTGAGTATCAGTAGTTGAGGTCGTGTAGGAGTAGTAGAGTGTTTTTAGCTCAGTAGTTTCCTCATTAGTAGGATTAGTTGTTTTTTCTCTTGTATTAATTCCCAGATGTTAAGTCTAATGAAAATAAGATCAACACTTTTAGTTATACATTCTTTGTTTTATCAGAACTCTGAACATACATTATACATATATATAATCACTATTCAGTTTTAGGTTATCAATCTGGTATCAGAGCTTAAATATATATATATATATATATATATATATATATATATATATATCGTATGCCCAAGAGAGAAACAATGGCGTTAGACAAAACAGAGTTAAGCAAAACAAAAACGGGAGTTGGTCTCAGTTACCCGATACTGGCATGAGGCAATTATACAGCGTGGGCTATAAAAATGAGAGTTTTCATGCAAGCCCACAGAGTATGGGAGGCCATTGAGCCAAAGAGTTCAAAATCTACAGCGGAGGAGATAACTGATAAGATTGCACTCACAGGGATTTATCAAGGAATACCCGAAGACATGCTATTATCTATCTCAGAGAAAGGCACGACAAAGGAAGCATGAGAGGCCATAAAAACCATGTGTCTTGGAGCAGATCGTGTAAAGAAGGCAAAAGTTCAGACCTTGAAGGCTGATTTCGAATTGTTGAGAATGAAGGACAATGAAAAACTCGACAACTTCTGCATCAAGCTGAATGGTCTGTGGCTAATATACGAGGATTGGGTGAAACGGTTGACGAGGGTTATGTGGTGAAAAAGCTTCTCAGAGCACGGCCAACGAAATTTCTGCAAATAGCATCCACTATAGAACAATTTAGAAATTTGGATGAGATGTCCATTGAAGAAACAGTTGGGTCTTTGAAGGCTCACGAAGAACGTCTGAAAGGTCAGAATGAACCTGGTGGAGGATAACAACTATTACTTACTGAGGAAGAATGGCTAAAAAGGGAAAAGGAAGAGGCAAAACTTTTGCTCACAAAAGAGGAGTGGGAAAGGAGGTCAAGTTCACGAAATAGGAACAGTTCTGTGGATTTTCGTACTGGAAAGGAAGGACCCCGGGGTGGGCGAGATAAGAGTAAGGTGCGTTGTTTCAATTGCTTGGGTTACGGTAATTACGCTGCAGAATGCCGAAAACCCAAGAAAGATAAAGAGCAACGCGTGGAGGCAAACATGACTCAAACCCAAGATGACGAGCCAACATTGTTAATGATGAAAATTCAAAATGACAAATTATTGCTCAATGAGGAAAAATTGAAGCCACAGTTGAAAAGAGACGAAGAAATCAAGTCTGATGGATCAAATGTTTGGTATTTGGACAATGGTGCGAGCAATCACATGTGAGGAGAAAGATCGAAGTTCAAAGAGTTGGACGAAAGGATGACAGGACAAGTACGTTTTGGGGATGGATCAACTGTAGTTATAAAAGGCAAAGGCTCAATTCTCTTCAAGTGCAAGAATGGAGAAGGAAAATCGTTCAACGAGGTATATTATTTCCATAGTCTATGCAATAATATTCTGAGTTTGGGTCAATTAACTGAGGAGGGGAACCGAGTTAACATGTATGGCGAGTATCTGTGGGTTTATGATAAGGGCGAGAAATTTCTTATGAAAGTAAAAAGGTCATGTAATAGATTGTACAAAATAATTGCTGAAACTGTTAGTGAATATTATTTTTTGTCAAAAATGGATGAGGATGCTGTGGCTTTAGCATACACGCCTTGGTCACGTAAACTTCCAGGCTTTGAGCTTAATAACGAGGAAAAATATGGTCAAGGGTATGCGAAAAATTATCCAGCCCAAAGAGATATGTTCAGGCTGTATGATGTCAAAGCAGAACATGAAAAGTTTTCCAACACAGTCAAATTTCAGAGCAAAAAAAAATACTAGAATTGGTCCATGAAGATCTGTGCGGGCCAATAACACCAGAAACATCAGGTGGTAACAAGTCTTTCCTGCTTCTTGTGGATGATTATAGTAGAGCCATGTGGGTTTTCTTGTTGAAAACGAAGGACGAAGCCTTTGAAGCCTTCCAAAAATTCAGAACTCAAGTTGAAAAGGGCTCAAAAAACAAAGTGAAATAATTCTGTATTGATAGGGGAGGAGAGTTTTGCTCATGAGAGTTCAACACGTACTGTGAACAAAATGGAATATACAGACAGTTTACACCTTCATACACGCCGCAACAAAATGGCATGGTAGAGAGACGCAATCGTACGATCATGGCCATGGTCAGAAGCTTCTTGAAGACTATGAATTTGCCATCATATTTATGGGGGGAGGCAGTTAGACACTCAGTCTACGTCTTAAATCTTGTTCCAACTCGTGCTTTGACTGAGAAGACTGTTGAGTTATTTAACACACACAATACTGTTTAAAGAAACAAACACAAGAAATATAGACGATATACGCGTAAGTCATTTTTATTAATCTGCAAGTGATTACATATATATGGAAAATACACAAACAAGGAAACTAGTAGCAAAAAACCAGGACTACGTGATAACAGTCTCACCTAAAACTACTCTTATTCAACCGTTAACCAAAACAAACACCTAAAAGATCTCCACGACCAATTGACTGCATAAAACAGGCTGGACTCGGACTCAGACTTGCAGATCGAACAAAAAACAAAACAAGATTATTAAATGTAAAGCCCACAAACTTAGATTAAAGGCCCAACAAGCTCTCCCTTAATCTAAAGTTTGTCCACGTTGTTCTACACTGCTGTATCAACACCCAGAAGCTTTCTCATCCTTTCAAACTTAATAGTAGTGAGAGCCTTTGTAAGACAGTCTGCTCGTTGTTCTTCTGTACGAACGTGCTTGACAAGAATCTCCCTCTTCGCAACACATTCCCTGATAAAGTGAAACCGTATATCTATGTGCTTGCTCCTACCATGAAACACAGGGTTTTTTGCCAAATCTATAGCAGATTTGTTATCAATGTAGATCGTCATAGGGCCAACTTCTTTTCCCGTAATCTGCCCTAAGAGTTTTTTCAACCAGATAGCTTGACATGCAGCCGCCGTGGCTGCCATAAACTCAGCCTCACAAGAAGAGAGAGCCACGCAGCGCTGCTTCTGGGAGACCCAAGCAATCAGTCCTTCATTGAGATAAAAGCCATCCCTCCTGTGCTTTTTCTATCCTCAACATTACCACCTAAGTCGCTATCTGAATAGCCTGACAGGATACTGTTCTTACAGTCTTTAGTGTACGTCAGACCAAAATCAATAGTGCCCTTCACGTATCTCAGCACACGTTTTGCTGCATTCTGATGTAGAGTAGTTGGTTTCTCCATGAAACGACTAATGATCCCAAGAGAGTAAGCCAAATCAGGTCGTGTATGCACAAGATACCGCAAACCACCTATCAGACTTTTATATTCAGTTGCATCAACTGGAATACCCACTTCATCTTTATGTATTATTTCTTTTGGATCCATAGGATATTTAGTAGAGTTACACTCAAGCATACCAAATTTTTCGAGTAGCTTTCTGGCGTATCCTGCTTGCTTTAACCGAATAAAACCATCACCTTGCACCACTTCAATTACCAAATAATAAGTCAATTTTCCCAAATCACTCATGTCAAATATTTTCCCCATTTGCTCCTTGAATTCCTTGATAATTTTCTGACTCGAGCCAGTAACCAATAAGTCATCCACGTATACAGCCACAATAAGCACATCACCACCAATTACCCTTGTGTAAACAGCCTGTTCATACGGGCATCTGCTAAAGCCAATCTCTTCCAGTACTTTATTCAACTTTGAATACCATGCTCGCGGTGCCTGCCTAAGTCCGTATAATGCCTTTAGAAGTTTATACACCAGGTGCTCTTTCCCCCTCGTCACAAATCCCTCCGGCTGTGTGACATAAACCTCCTCAAGAATCTCGCCATTCAAAAAAGCTGTTTTAACATCCAAGTGATGTACTTCCCAAGTGTTTTTGGCAGCAAGAGCAAGAAGCAAACGTATGGTTTCAAGGCGAGTCACCGGTGCAAATACCTCATCAAAATCCACTCCCTGTTTCTGAACATAGCCTTTAGCCACGATTCTGGCCTTATGTTTGATGACATTTCCATTGACATCCCTTTTAATTTTATAAACCCACTTCAGGTTGATTGGTTTTCGTCCTGGGGGCAGCTTTACCAATTCCCACGTGCCATTCCTTTCAACTGCTTCGATTTCTTGTTTCATTGCTCTTTTCCATTTTTCTTCTTGTGCTACTTGCTTATAATTCATTGGCTCATCGATTCCCATTACCATCAACTCCTCCTCAGCCAGCTCGATGGGCTCAGTGTCGTTGTAGATGTCACTCAAGAGTCTGACTTGTCTGGGGTGACTTTCTGTTTCAGCACTTGATGCAGAGAATTCTGACAGAGAGTTAGAGGAGCCCGAGCTAATACTATTATTTTCCAACGTATTCTGATCACCTGTACTTGCACTGTCAGCCGTACCATCAGTTGCTCCATTTTCAGACACTAAATCAGTGGTAAGCACCAAAAAATTGTTTGAGTCTCTTGCTTGTGTCACAGATTCATGGCTCCAGTCCCATGATTTTCCTTCTTCAAACACTAGGTCTCGAGTTACACAAACTGACTTCATTTTTGGATCGAACACTCTGTGAGCCTTAGTACCAGGCTCCTTTCCTAGATATATCACCTTTTTACTTCGATTATCTAGCTTCTTTAATCCTGCATTAGGGACTCTCATATGGGCTAGACACCCAAATACGCGGAGGTGATCGATAATTGGCTTTGTACCAGACCAGGCTTCATATGGTGTCACCCCTTCAACAGCTCAAGTGGATAGCCTATTTAGCAAATATATGGCGTGGCATATGGCTTCCCCCCAGAAATATAATGGCAGCTCTTTCTCTTTCAGTAAACAGCGAGCCATTTCGATCATTGTGCGATTTTATCGCTCAATAATTCCGTTTTGTTGCGGTGAATAAGGTGCAGTGAGCTGACGTTTAATCCCAACCTCTTCACAATATTGATTAAACTCTTTGGAAACGAACTCTCCCCCTCTATCGGTTCTGAACATCCCAATTCTTTTTTCTGGGCTGTTCTCAACCAAAACTCAAAATTTTTTGAAATCATCAAAGGCCTCATTTTTATTTTTCAACAGATATGCCCACATCACTCTAGTAAAGTCATCAACAATGAGAAATATATACTTGTTCCCTCCAGATGTATTTGGCGAGATTGGCCCACACAGATCGCCATATATCAACTCCAACGCTTTTTTCGCGTGAAACTCAGTCTGCTGTGGGAACCCTTTCTTTGCTTGTTTAGACAAAAGGCACCCTGCACATACCTCATTTGGTTGAGTGATTTTAGGTAACCCAACAACCATACTTGTCGTTGACATTGTTGCAAGAGCTTTAAAGTTGACGTGCCCCAAACGTGAATTCCACAACCAATTTTTATCCTCAATCTTTGTTAGCAGACACCTCTGTTCAGCAGTTCGTAAAATCGTCTTGTACAACCTGTTCCTTGAGCGCTTTACTTTCAACATCAAATTCCCTTTCATATCACGTATCTAAAGGCAGTCTCCATTAAAAATCACCTTGTGTCCGTCCTCGGAGAGCTATCCCAAACTTATAATATTGCTGTGTAGTGAGGGAATATAGTAGACCTCCTTTAGTATTCTGGTTTCCCCATTGTTACACTGTAGAGTAATTGAGCCCTTTCCTTTTATGTACACAACAAAGTTGTCACCAAACTTCACCTTCCCAGCTATACTCTCATCCAATTCGTTAAATTTGTCTCGCTGACCCGACATGTGGTTACTAGCTCCATTATCTAGATACCACAAGTTGGATTCCACCACTTTCTTATCAGTTCCGGAACCAAGCTTTGGAATCACCTTTTCCTCATTTATTAGCATCAAGTCTACCTCGTCTTCTTCCTTTCTCATCATAAGTAGAGCTGGTTCTTCGTCTGGTACTTGGGCAATAAGTGCTTCTTCTTTCGCTTCTCTGTCTCGCCTTGGTTTTTTGCACTCCGCAGCAAAATGTCCGTAGGCGCTGCAGTTAAAACATCGCACTTTGCTTTTGTCCTTCACCCAACACATACTGTCCTTGCCTCGATAGCGTTGTCCTGATGGATTATCTATTCTGTTCGACCTCCTTAGCCACTCTTCCCTGGTCAACAGCAACTTACTTTCTTCCTTTTCCCTTTTGTTCCACTCTTCTTCAGTAAGGAGTAATTGTTGTCCACTGTTCTCAGAGTGTCCTCGTAGTCGTTCTTCATGTGCTTTCAAGGAACCCACCGTCTCCTCAATTGTCATCTTCTCAATATCTCCAAATTGCTCTATTGTCGAAGCAATTTGAAGAAATTTCGTAGGCACAGAACTAAGCAATTTCTTCACCACATATAATTCAGCCACACTCTCTCCAAGTGCTCGTATATTGTTCACTAAACCATTCATTTTCAGGCAGAACTCATCCACTGAGTATGTATCCTTCATGTTCATCGATTCAAACTCAGCTTTAAGAGTTTGAATCCTTTCCTTCTTGGCACGATCTGCTCCCTGGCATAACGTTTTTACAGCCTCCCAAGCTTCCTTAACAGTTTCCTTTTCTGCCAGTGTTAACAAGATATCCTCAGGGACGCTCTGATAGATAGCCGCCAAGGCTATCTTGTCCGTCTTGTCTTCGACCGTTGTCTTTGACCCCTCTGCATCTATAGCCACCCAAACACCATGGGCTTGCATATAAACTGTCATCTTTATAGCCCACACTGTATAATTTTCTCTTGTCAACATAGGAAAACTCAGGCTTATCGTACCGTCCTTACACTTTCCTGTATCTGTTGACGACATTCTGGGCATGTACTTGGGCATGCGCTAATTCACCAAAGCTCTGATACCAGAATGTTGAGTTGTTTAACACACACACTACTGTTTAAAGAAACAAACACAAGAAATATAGACGATATACACTTAAGTCATTTTTATTAATTTGCAAGTGATTACATATATATGGAAAATACACAAACAAGGAAACTAGTAGCAAAAAACCAGGACTACGTGATAATAGTCTCACCTAAAACTACTCTTATTCAACCGTTAACCAAAACAAACACCTAAAAGATCTCCACGACCAATTGACTGCATAAAATAGGCTGGACTCGGACTCAGACTTGCAGATCGCACAAAAAACAAAACAAGATTATTAAATGTAAAGCCCACAAACTTAGATTAAAGGCCCAACAAAGACACCCTACAAAGTTTTGACATGAGAAAAACCAAATCTGGAATATCTTAAGGTGTTTGGATGTGTGTCATATATGAAAATTCCGAGTGTTCAAACTGCAAAGCTCGATGATCGCAGTAAAATGGTTTTAAATCTGGGAAAAGAACCAGGCGTCAAGGACTACATGCTATTTGATCTAGAACTGAACAAAGTGCATCTAAGCCGTGATGTCGTGTTCGATGTGAAAGAGCCATGGAACTAGGAAATGAGTCATGAACAGAGAAATGATTCAAGTGGCCAATTCACTGTGTTTGGTTTTGAGAAAACTGTCACAAATATGGGAGATACGGGTTCAGGAGAATATAATTATTTTGAAGAGGAAATGTAGTCACCCGTGACAACTCAAAATTTCGGGGAAGAAGTGCAGTCTCCAATGTTGTCACAAGGTTCAAATGATACGAGTATAGGTGACTACGATGAAGATGGTGAGCCAATGAGGTTCAGACGGTTGATTGAAATTTATGCTGAAACAGAACGAATAGAGATTCCAGATGAGTTGTTACTTATGGGGGTGGACGAGTAGATGAACTATACACAGGCTTCACAGAAGAAGGAATGGAAAAGAGCTATGGAACAGGAATTGGAAGCCATTGAAAGAAATGAAACGTGTAGTTTGACAACATTACCACCAGGAAAGAAAGCCATGGATCTAAAGTGGGTGTTCAAATTAAATAAATATACCGAAGGTAAGGTGATAAAACATAAAGCGATAATATTGGCAAAGGGGTATGTTCAGCAGTACGGGGTCGACTTCGAAGAAATATTTGCCCCGGTGACTCGAATGGAAACAGTACGGCTGCTGTTGGCACTATCAGCAAAAAATGGATGGATCATACATCATTTAGATGTTAAATCAGCATTTCTGAATGGTGAACTAAAGGAGGAGGTATATGTATCGCAGCCGGAGGGTTTCGAAAAACTGGGACAAGAGCATCTGGTCTACAGGTTATCAAAAGCGTTATATGGACTACGACAAGCCCCCGGGCTTGGTATTCAAAATTAAGAAAATGCTTGGAGGGTATGGGTTTGGTTCGTTGCCCTTACGAACATGCAGTTTATACAAAGAGGGAATCTGGTGAAGCTTTGATTGTAGTAGTGTACATTGATGATCTCTTGGTAACTGGAACAAATGAAGTTATAATTAAAAGGTTCAAAGAACAGATGACTGAGCATTTTGAAATGAGTGACTTAGGACGTCTGTCATACTTGAAGTAAACCAGCAGAAAGGGTTTATGGAGTTGAAACAGGAAGCATATGCAAAGAGGGTTCTTGAAAAGGTTGGCATGGGAAGCTGTATTCTGACGAAATTCCCGATGGATCCAAAAACTGTGATTACCATGGATGAAGGTGGTGTCGTCGTGAATTCAACTAAGTATAAGAGCATTATAGGTGAATTCATACACGTCCGAATATATCGTATGTTATGGGAGTTATTAGTTGATACATGGAGAAGCCAACAGAAATGCACTTGAATGCAGATAAGAAAATACTGAGGTATGTCAAAGGTACGTTGAATTATGGTCTTATCTATTCAAAGAATAGTGCAAATAATGCCATAATAGGATTTTCGGACAGCAATTTAGCCGGAAACATAGAGGATAGAAAAAACACCAGTGGGATAGGTTTTCTATTTAAATGAGAGTGTGATAAGTTGGGTTTCATAGAAACAAAAATGTGTGGCTCTATCGTCTTGTGAGGCTGAGTTTATGGCCGATACGGTAGTAGCTTGCCAAGGAATCTGGCCCAGGAACTTGTTGGGTGAAATTACTGGAAGTGACATTGGTCCTATGAAGATAATAGATCTGCCATAGATTTGGAAAAGAATTCTGTTTTCCATGGAAAGTCGAAGCATATAGATATCTGTTACCACTTCATAAGGGAATGCGTGGAACGTGGGGAGATTTTCGTAAAGCATGTGAGAACTGAAGAGCAGTGTGCTGACGTATTGACTAAAGCTATGTCCATTATCAAGTTCGAACGTATGAGAAAGCTCCTCGGTGTCAAGAATCTAAACAAAGAATCTTAGATTAATGGGGTGTTATGTTGGGTATTAATCTAATCTTTTTGTTTGTCTGAATAATGTAGTGCACATGTTGTGCGAGTCTGATTTTAGTTTGCTAAGTCAGGGAGTGTTTCTAGGAAATTTGAAGAAGTCTTTTTCTGAGTATCAGTAGTTGAGGTCGTGTAGGAGTAATAGAGTGTTTTTAGCATAGTAGTTTCCTTATTAGTAGGATTAGTTGTTTCCTCTCTTGTATTAATTTCTAGACGTTAAGTCTAATGAAAATAAGATCAACACACTTTTAGTTGTACGTTCTTTGTTTTATCAGAGCTGTGAACATACATTATACATAAATATATAATCACTAATCGGTTTTAGGTTATCACCTAATAGTTTGATGGATGACACCAAATTAGTAATAGATGGTGGCTAAGGGGCTACAATAATTTTGTATATATAGTGCAAGCCAGATAGCAATATATTTAAAATTTGTTTTCAGGTGTTAATTTTAAAAATCTCCTAAAGTCATTAGTGAATTTAATAAAACTAATATCTAGAATTTTTTAGAGAAATCTTTAAATTATGTAAAAGAGTTCTAGAAGTATGTAGAGATATTATTTTTTAAAATTTATTATTTGCTGTTAATTTTAGAAACTTCTTGAGAGGGTGTTACATGTTATTAGTAAGATGAAATTGAATTAAAAAAGAGAAGAACCTAGAGTTGTCTAGAAATATATTTATAATATATTATTGATGCGATAAACAGGGATAAAAGATGCAACCTTAATTACCCCACTTTTTCAACTATCTCCCATTTTTTATGGCCTTTGAATTGAAGTTTAGTTATTTTTCAATAATTTAATAGATTTCAATTTTATTGATAAATCAAATAGACTAGGAAGAAAATTATCATTAGAAAAAAGAAAGAACACTAGAAATAAGAATAAGATGAACATGTGAAAATGATTGTCTAATTAATGTGTTAAAAAAACAAGGTGACTCAAGTTAAATTTTTGAAAACACAACATGTGTAAATGTGAATTAAATTTAAGCAATAATGTTCAACTAATATATAAATTTTATAAGGGAGGATATTGATTAAAAGTTGATATTTGTTTTATAAAATAAATATTTAAGAGGTTTATTTTTATTTATTATGTAAAATAATCAATTAATTTTATTAAATATCTATATTATGACTAGAACAACCAAACAAACTAATCACAAAAATTCTAATATTTGATTTTAATATAATAAGCATGTCATTTCTTAAAGGAGGAGTACTTCAACATATCTCCATATATCTAAACACACATATATCAATATATATTAGGATTTCTTTCTTACTTTTTATAATCATTATTTATTAAATCGATAAGTATTTTATAATTGATATTTTTATATATAATATTTATAAGTGCATTATATGAGATATTGTAATTATAATTTTTATTTTATATTTTTATTCAAATAATTTGTAAACAAAATTTATCATGTTAGTTGAGCTAGTGCTAATTAATGCAATGGTAAGCGGACAATGTTATCATGTTAGTTTGGTTACTGTTAATTAATGTAAGAGTTGGTGTAAACCAACATATTTGTGGTACATAATGATTATTTTTTGTTAACTATAAGAGGCCTATTTGTCCTACATGATGACTATTTGTTGCAAACTATAGACTTTTGAGATTTGTTGGCCAAGAACGGGTAATATTATACGAATTAATAACTTCTTAGCAAGCTTAACATGGGTATCAGAACTTTAGATAACGGTTCATAACAATCTCAAATGGGCTCATAAATGAGCCTCGGAGGAGGAAGGTGGGCTACCAAATGATGGGATTAAGGTGAATGCAGGTGGGCCTTATAGTATGGGTTTATGAAAGGTAGATAGGTTGATAATGCTGGTCACACCAAAGGAGCCAGATTCGACAGTATCAAGGCTGATGTGTGAAGGGAAAGATTGATGAGAGTTAACATACAATCTTTGTGAGATGGGGAGTTTGCTAATTAATAAGTAGTCGGTTAACTCCAGTAACATGAGGCGTTTTGGTATATGCCCAATAATAAATAGACTCGACAACTAAAAATATCATACTAATATGGAAGTAAGCATGCTCAACAAGGTCAACAAGTTTTATGGGCCTAGTGAGAGGCAAACAAACAACCTCAAGATGAGTTCAAGAAAAAGGGCCTATTGTGATTTCGTTGTTTGGCATATGCTAGTGCACACTATTGTGACCAAGATGTTGCATAAAGTAAATTGGAATAAAAAAGAGTCTTTAGTCCAATCCATAATGGAATATAAAGTCTCATTGAGCTACCACGGACTAGACGAGTAGGTAGAGTTGTTCATCTACTGAGTTGTTCGTGAACAAACTCGAGCTCGTTAAGGGCTCGTTTGGCTCGGTTCGTTTAAAAACTCGAGCTCGAACATAAAAATGTGTTCGTGATGCAAAACGAGCTTGAGCCGAGTTTTAATATGTTCGACTCAAAGTCGGCTTGAGATTGGCACGTTAATGCTTAAAACATTGTTTTCTGAATTTTTTAATTATACTTATACGAATATTTAGTTAGATATTCAAATATATACATAGACGAAGAGAGATGAGGACAAGGGATTTTCACGTTCACAACCAAATCACAACTAAATTAAAAACACAACCAAAGAGAACAAATATCTTTAAACAACTACTTACAAATTCTTCACTTCTTAATAAAACCCTAAATCTGAAGCTGCAATTTGTTGATAAAATCCTGAATCAGAAGCCACACTTAATTGAAATAAGGAGGAGGTAATTTTCTCGTATTGATCATAGTCAACACCCGTCTCAACAAACAAGAGCTTGATACTAGGATTAAGAATGGTGGGAAAAGCAAGTGGTGAGGTTATAGGGGTTGTTATAATTTTGATGAGATTTGACGAAGTTTTCAAGATAAATAAAAATGGTAATATAGGATCAAGAACTGAGAACAGAGAACAGATGATAGGGGGATTGATAATATAAGTTTAGTCTTTTAGATAAGAGGGTTGGGCTTAAATTAGATGTTTAGATAATTTGGTTGGACTTCAATTGGTTAGGTTGGACCGACAAGGTTGCTTTTTATTTTTTTATTTTATTTGTCAAATATTTGCTCGGTTGGGCTCGAACTCGGCTCGACTCGTATTTGTTGGCGATCAACCTCGAGTTCGGCCCGTTAGTAAATGAGTTCGAGTTCGAACACGCTTTTTTATTCAAGAAAGAATCTCGACTCAGTTTGATTCATCAGAAAAAAATATAAACTCGGCTCATTTATGTCAAAAATCAGCTCGACTCAGGTCGGGTATGTATAGCCCTATGACTAGATAGGATCCAGTTGACAATGAAATATAGTATTTGAAGGTGTTTTATAACTTGCAGGATTTTCATGGTAGCTCATGAAGGAGTAAACCAGGGTTGACAATATGATCTAGGGTCCAACATGTACTTAGCTCATGATATCATTACCAAAGATAGCTCACAAAAGGAGCTAATGGAGGGGCCTCCTAGTAGTTTGTGAGGTAGGTTTCCGAATGCAGTCTATCTCCTGTTTATGTTTTCGGCACTATGCCATAAATACTCATATGCGATGTTTTTTTAGTTTTACAAGAAAAGCGTTGCAATAAATGTAAGATTTTGGCTTATCTACAACCATGAGAAAATAATGTTGCATTACATTTCAGCTGACATTGCCTATAAATAATTGCATTGCAAAATTTGTGGTGTTGCAAGCCATCTGCCAAAGTAATATGTTGTCATATGGCAGAGGGTTCCACGCGTGGGACCCACACTGCTGACATGGCAGCTGTAGTGGCAATATGGGTCACACTTGTGGTACCTGCGCTGGTTACATGGCATCTTACATGGTAGAAGTGGGGCTAGATGCAATGCAACACACTGCTGACGTGGCAGTCCACGTGATAGGTGGGCCCACACGTAGGACCCACAATACTCACGTGTCTGCTGACATAGCAGGTGTTGTGACGTGCTAGCAAGGCACAAAAGCATTGCATTTGAATGGTTGCTGTAGCATTTGACCTTGCAGGGTTGCATTTACTAGTATCCATGTACTAACTTTGTTCAAATTGTGATTTTAATTTTATAATTACATTTTTTATGATCTAACTTGAGATGTTAATTATTAATGATTTTGGTGATATAAATTTTTTAAAAAATTTATGTACTTATTTGTTAGGATTTTGGTTTATGGTTTAGAATTTTGGGTTTAGCATTTATGATTTGGAGATTGAGGTTTTAACATATGGGGTGCTTTTAATTCTTAAATTTTAATAAAAATTTTGATGATCCAATCATACATATATTAAAATTTTAAGGATTTTAGTTATATTGAAATATTTATTAAAATTTTATATTTATATGGTTCCATTTTGTCAAATACACAGTTCCAATAACAAGTAACACGTGTTGTCCCTAATTGTGAATTAAATTTATTTCCGGCAATCCAGTCGTAGGATATTAATATCTGACGAATTTAGGCATGTGAAATATTATTCTATAAAAATTCGTATTTATATAGTATAATTATATGTTAGATATATTTGATAATGTCATGGCTAATATGTTTTATGTTTAGCTTTCAGATCTTGTGTGAACAGGATAGATCAGTACTTAACTGTTGATCAGTACTTATACTGGAAGTCAGGACTTAAGGATATCAGTACTTATATTATCAGGAGATAATCATCAGAAGATAGATATCAGAACTTAAGTGCCTGAAGGACAATCAGATAAGGACAGTAGCTGATTAAAGGAAAGAAGATAGAGATAAAACATAAGAAGAGATATGCATGAAGAAGGAATTCTGTGAAGAATGGAATACTTGGAATAGAAGATATCTGATTGATATATTTTAGGAAGCAGAATTATATTCCATATCAATTAGTGATTATCTTGTAATTGTGTAGTATATAAACACAGGCATAGGGTTTACACTATAAGAGTTATCATTATCGAAGTTATTATTCTTTATAACCCTAGCAGCTCTCGTGATATTTGTTCATCACTGAGAGGTAACAGTTCTATATTGTAACAGAGTTTATTATTTCAATAAAGTTTGTTTTCTGTTACTCAAGTTCTTTAAGTTCGATTTGAGTGTACTATACACTGTATTCACCCCCTCTACAGTGTGTGTGTGATCTAACAATTGGTATCAGAGCCTATCTGTTAACTTACATACAGTTAAAGATCCAAACACAATCATGTCGGACACAGAAACTCCAACTAAGCCTACCACAACTGAGGAACCACCAAAGACACAAATTCAGAGTCGGTATGAGACTATCAGAGTCCCCATACTGAGACCATCTGAATATCCCATATGGAAGGTAAGGATGACCATGTTCCTGGAAGCAACAGATCCAAATACCTGGATAGAATCAAGGAAGGTCCTCACAAACCAACCAAACTCGCTGTTACAGTTGCAGGTGAAGCAGCAACGACCGTACCAAAGGAGAAGAGTGATTATACTGCTGAGGACATAGCATCAATTGCTAAGGATGCTAAGGTACGACACTTACTGCATAGTGCCATTGATAATGTAATGTCAAACAGGGTAATCAACTGCAAGACTGCTAAGGAGATATGGATGCTCTGGAAATAAGATGTCAGGGAACTGACACAATTAAGAAGAACAGGAAGACAATACTCACTCAAGAGTATGAACACTTTGACTCAAAGACTAATGAGTCATTGAATGATTTATATGATAAATTTTTCAAACTTTTTAATGATTTGTCATTGGTTGATAAAGAGTATGATCTTGAAGATTCAAACCTTAAGTTCCTGTTAGCTCTTCCTGAATGCTGGGATTTGAAGGCAACGACAATAAGAGACAACTACAATCTTGATGAAACAACTCTTGACGAAATCTATGGAATGCTCAAGACACACGAGCTGGAGATGGAACAAAGAAGCAAGAGGAAAGGAGGAAAGTCAAGGACAGTTGCTCTTAAGGCTGGAGAAGAATTCCCCAAAGCAGCTTCCTCAAAGAAAGACAAGGGTAAAGCTCTTTTCATAAAGTCTGATACTGAGTCATCAAGTTCTGAGAGTGATGATGACTCAGATTCTGAAAGCTTGCCTGAGACTGATGCTGATGAGGAGATGATGAAACTGTGTGCTCTTATGGTGAAAGGAATTACAAAGATTGCATACAAGAAGTTCAGGAAGGGAAAGAAGTTTCCCAGGAAAAGCATAAGTTCTGATAAGAAGAATTTCGGAAGATCTGAAGGAAGAGGAGGAAAGTCTGACAGAGGAGATTACACCAATGTTAAATGTTATAACTGTGGTGAGAAAGGCCACATATCTCCTGACTGCAAGAAGGTAAAGGGTGACAAAGGCAAGGCTCTTGTCACAAAGCAGAAAAGCTGGACAGACACCTCAGACTCTGAAAGTGAGGAGAACTATGCATTAATGGAAAATGCTGATAAAGAAAGTGCTGAGAGCAGTTCTGAAGCTGCTGAAACAAAGGTACCTCAGACTACTTATGCTTTTCATACTGATGATATTAATGAGTTGAGAAGATATCTTAAAACCATGTTTGTTAGCTATAGAGATCAAACTTTAACATGTGAAAGATTAACTTCTGAAAATCTTGCATATAAGAAAAGAAATGATTTCTTAGAAAAAGAGTTAGTCATATTCCATCAAACTCAGAAGGATAGAGATGATGCTTTTTATGTTAGGGATGAAGTGCTAAAAATGAATGAATCTCTAAAAACTGAGTTAGAAAAGGAAAGAGAGATAATCAGGACTTGGACTAACTCTGGCAGAACAACTCAAAATTTGCTAAGTAGTGAAAATTGGAAAGAGGGCTTAGGTTATGGAGAAAATAAGAATGATAAAGGAACTGAAGAAATTAAGCCTGTTGTTAAGCAAAAGCCAAAGTTAAAACCTGTTAAGTTTGTAACTGTAAAGTCTGATAATGAGAAATCAGAAGTTAAAGAGGAATTAACTTCTGACAAACTAAAACAGGAAAAGACAGCTGAAGTAAACATAGGCTTAATGACAAAGAAGCAGTTTAAGCATAAGCTGAAAGATGTCAAGAATGCAAACAAGGTAAAATCACCTAGGAAAAATAGGAATGGAAAGGAAGGTGTGAATAAAAGCAATGATTATAAACCTGTTCCTGATGCACCTAGGAAAACATGTCATAACTATGGAAGTTCTAACCATCTGGCTTCTTTTTATAGGAAAAATAAAAATATTAACTCCTTACCTTCGAAATCAGGAGTTAAGAGTCAGTCAGTTAGATACAAACCACAAAATCCTTGTTTTCATTGTGGTAGTTTATGGCATTCCATTTATACTTGTAAGGAATATCATAGTTTGTACTATGATTATTATCAAATAAAACCTTCTTTGAAGAAAGTTTCCATTGTTCCTTCTAGTATAAATTCTGATTCAAAGTCTGATAATGTAAATTCTGATAAGAAAAATGTTAACATAAACTCTGATGCTAAATCCGCTGCAAATGTTAACAAACTTAATAAGACCAAAGGATCCAAGCAAGTCTGGGTCCTTAAAACTAATAATTAGTGGTCTTTATGATTGCAGGGCAACAGGAAAAATATTCTAGTTCTGGACAGTGGATGTTCAGGTCATATGACTGGAAATAAGGCCCTGCTATCAGACTTTGTGGAGAAAGCTGGCCCAAGTGTTTCTTATGGAGATGGCAATATTGGAAAAACATTGGGATATGGCAATATCAATCTTGGGAATGTCATCATTAAAGAAGTAGCTCTGGTCTCAGGACTTAAACACAACCTTCTGAGTATAAGTCAAATCTGTGACAGAGGTTATCATGTTGATTTCTTTGACGTGGTAACATTTATGAAGCTAAGCTTTCAACAAGTACTGATGGCTCTGTAATCTGTCTGTTAAGTAGAGCATTAATTGAAGAAAGCTGGAATTGGCATAAGAAACTCTCTCATTTAAATTTCAACAATATAAATGAACTAGTCAAGAAAGATCTTGTGAGAGGATTGCCAAACATAGTATTTGCTCCTGATGGTCTTTGTGATTCATGTCAGAAAGCCAAACAAAGAAAATCTTCATTCAAGAGCAAGACTGAATCATCAATTCTTGAGCCTTATCATCTTATACATGTTGATCTATTTGGTCCAGTAAATGTCATGTCTATTGCAAAGAAGAAGTATGCATTGGTCATAGTGGATGAGTTCACCAGATACACATGGGTGTATTTCTTGCACACAAAAAGTGAAACTGCATCTATCTTGATTGATCATGTCAAACAGCTGAATAAAATGGTCAAAGATTCTGTGAAAATTTTAAGGAGTGATAATGGCACTGAGTTCAAGAATTTGATAATGGAAAAGTTCTGCAAAAGCCATGGAATAAAGCAGGAATTTTCTGCTCCCGGAACTCCACAGCAAAATGGAGTTGTTGAAAGGAAGAATAGAACTCTCATTGAAGCTGCACGTACAATGCTTGAAGAAGCAAAGCTTCCAACCTATTTCTGGGCTGAAGCTGTGCAGACTGCTTATTTTACTCAAAATGCAACACTCATTAACAAGCATGGAAAAACACCATATGAGATGGTGAAGAAAAAGAAGCCAAATCTGAAATATTTTCATGTATTTGGATGCAAGTGTTTTGTTCTCAAGACTCATCCTGAACAGCTATCAAAGTTTGATCTAAAAGCTGATGAAGGAATCTTTGTTGGATATCCACTTTCCACAAAAGCTTTCAGAGTCTATAATTTGAGAACAAAAGTGGTCATGGAATCTATCAATGTCTCTTTTGATGACAAGAAGATCACTGGTCTTAACGATTTCGTTGACCATGATCAGCTGAGATTTGAAAATGAAGACTCATATTCTGATACTGAAAAACCTGACAGTCTAAGTCCTGATACTACAAACTCTAACAGATTAAACTCTGATGTTATTGAAACTGTGGTGACTACGTTAAAGGAAGATGCACCTATGCAGGGGGAGCATACTCAAGATCCTACCATATCTCAAGAAACATCAGAACATGCATCTGGCTCTTCAAGTTCTGATTCGTCAAGTTCTGATAAGCCAAGTTCTGATAGTGCTGAAAATCTAAATACTGAAGAATCCAACTCAGAGAGCATAGTTTCAGGGGGAGCATCAGAAAATGAAAATGAAGATAGCATGGATAATGGGGGAGCATCCAGTTCTAGAGAAAACATTTCATCTGCAAGGAAGTGGACACAATCACATACACCTGATTTGATAATTGGAAATCCTGATGCAGGTGTCAGAACTAGAACAGGTACTTCAAATGAGTGTCTATACAATTCTTTTCTCTCTCAGACTGAGCCAAAGAAAGTAGAAGAAGCTCTTCAAGATGCTGATTGGGTGCAAACAATGCAGGAAGAGTTGAATGAATTTGAAAGAAACAAAGTCTCGACCCTATGCCAAGACCAAAGAATAGATCTGTTGTTGGTACAAAGTGGGTATTCAGAAACAAAACTGACGGTGATGGCATAATTACAAGGAATAAGGCAAGGCTGGTTGCAAAAGGATATTCTCAACAGGAGGGAATTGATTATAATGAAACATTTGCACCAGTTGCTAGGTTAGAAGTCATAAGGATATTTTTGGCTTATGCTGCTCACAAAAAGTTTACTGTCTTTCAAATGGATGTGAAAAGTGCTTTTCTCAATGGAGAATTGGAGGAAGAGGTATATGTTGAATAACCTCCAGGTTTTGTAGATACCAAACATTCAGATTATGTCTACAGGCTTGATAAAGCACTTTATGGACTTAAGCAAGCTCCTAGAGCATGGTATGAGACTTTAGCTCAGTTTCTTCTGGAAAGTGGATTCAACAGAGGAACAATAGACAAAACACTGTTCTACCTCAACCATGGAAAGGACTTACTTCTGGTCCAGATTTATGTTGATGATATCATTTTTGGATCTACAAATGACAAACTTTGCAAGAAGTTTGCCAAACTAATGCAGTCAAGATATCAGATGAGTATGATGGGGGAACTTAGCTATTTTCTGGGCCTTCAAGTCAAGCAGAATGAGGAAGGCACTTTTATTTGTCAAACCAAGTACACCAGAAACTTGCTAAAGAAATTTGGAATGCAAGATTGTTCAAGTGCATCCACTCCAATGACCACTGCAACAAAACTGGATAAGGATACCGGTAAATCAGTAGATATTACTGACTACAGAGGTATGATTGGCTCTCTACTCTATCTAACTGCTAGTAGACCTGATATCATGTATGCTACCTGTCTTTGTGCAAGATTTCAAGCAGATCCAAGAGAACCTCACTTAACAGCTGTAAAAAGAATCTTTAAGTATCTTAAAGGAACAGCTGCTCTGGGATTATGGTATCCTAGAGAATCAGATTTTAAACTAATAGGTTACTCAGATGCAGATTTTGCAGGTTGCAAAATTGACAGGAAAAGCACAAGTGGAAGCTACCAATTTCTTAGAGGCAAATTGGTTTCTTGGTACAGCAAGAAACAAAAGTCAATTTCCACATCAACTGCAGAAGCAGAGTATATTGTCGCAGGAAGCTGTTGTGCACAGATTCTTTGAATGAAGAATCAGTTACTGGATTATGGGTTAACATATTTCAAAATCCCTATTTACTGTGATAATCAAAGTGCTATTGCTACGACAGGTAATCCAATTCAATACTCAATGACAAAGCACATCAGCATCAGGTACCACTTCATCAGGGAACATGTGGATGAAGGTATAGTGGAATTGCATTTTGTTCCCACAGATCAACAGTTGGCAGATATCTTCACAAAACCATTATGTGAAGCTACTTTTACAAGATTGGTAAATGAACTTGGAATGGTTTCAGGTTCTTTCTTTAAAGCTGCTTAGACTTGTGCTGTGTTATCAGACTTTATGCTCAGTATTTACAGAATTAATCCAATTGTGTATTATGTGCTTAATTGATAAATGTCTTTAAGTACTGACTGTTGTCTGATATATGTTTCTAAACTCTGATAAGTGATATGTTTGTTCTAGTACCTATTCAATCCTATGAGGATAACTGTGCTAGATACTGACCTAGTAGTCTTCAATAAACAAATGATTCCATGGAAGAAGTAATTATTTCAGTGGAAATCTTATGACACTAGCAAATTCTGATAATTGAGCTTAGTGAAGTTCACTTTGTATATCTTATTACTAAGTCACAAATTAGAATAATGCTACTCATCTGTTAAGTACTGATACTAGTAAAACTGCTGAGTGCACTAAGTGCTGATAGACCTCTCTTATCAAAAGAAAAAGCAAAAAGATTAAAGAATAAAATCAGGTACTCCTTTGAGATCTAGAGTAAAAATGTGAAAGGGACGACCCAAGTGCATTGCTGGTATTAAGTAAATATGCATTAGAAAAGCAAAATATTTTCTTGGTGACTTTTCACACTCTATGATTACTGGAGAAATACTCTGATAATAGCATAAATTCTGATAAACAGTCGTGACTCACTTACACTGAGAAGCCACTGTATAATAGAATTTCAAAAGATGCATAAAATTAGCACAAAACAGTTGAGGTGGACTCAAGCATGAACTCATTCATCAGTAGGTTTCAGGATAATGACAGCTCTTTAGCAAAATTTTAGTTATGCCTTATTTCTAAGATGTACTGAAGTGAATCAGACTTTACTCTTTGTCTGTTATTTAGCTTAATGCACACACTAATCAATCCATCTGAATGATGAAAATTTCTGTGGTGGTCTTTTTTATTTTAGATAAACAGTCATTGTGTCATTTTTGCACAAATTCTGAGGACTAGTTCTACTTACACGTTCTGATGATTCGGTTCTGACGTTCATAACTAAGAACTTGTATGAGGATTTACTAAGATGAGCATTCCTTTTTCGAGTTAAGAAATTATGTTCTGATGACTGTTAAGTTCTGGTATAGGTCTAAGTTCTGATTTCTCAGTCTAATCCTTTACTTGGCTTATTTTTGAATGAAATTTAATAACAGTCTCAGTTTGTACTCGCATATGTTGAAGTGGAAGATTAATAGTCTCTCTTTTATTACCTGCTGATGCCAAAAAGGGGGAGAAGGTAATTAAGTCCAAATGCAAAACCAACAAGACACTGCAAGGAAAGGATGATGGAAAAGATGACCAAGGAAACTCTGGAATGGGTAGTGGTCATAGTCAAGGTAGAAGGTTTACATCAAGACAAGCTAGTCACAGAACAAGTTCTGATACTGGGAAAAGAATAAGTTCTGCTGTTGGTAAAAGGATAAGTTCTGATGAACTTCTAGATCTTGATGAGGAAATGTCAAGACAGTTATTTCTTCAAGAAAATCCTGGGATGGACTTGGAAAGTTTAAAGGAAGAAGAAGCCAGACTTAAATCAGAGAAAGTCACATCTAAATCTGAAGCTTCTGGTAAAAAGTTACTTCCAAAACCTAAATGCATTGTGATCAAAGAAAGGATACATACTGAAGAAACTTTGGCTAGATCACAACCACAGATAGATCCAAGATCCAAGGGTAAAGAAAAGGTTGGTGAACCTATCAAGCCTTATGTACCTCCTGAGGAAGAAGAAATTACTGATGGAAAAGATGATCTTGCTCTGACTTCAAGAAAAGTTCTTAAAACAACCTCTGGCATGGCTCAAGTTGTTCAGAGTCAAGAAATTGTAAGTTCTGATATTCAGAAGAAGCAAGTAACCTCTGACAGTGCTCAAGTTAACTTGATATCAGAAAATAGATCTAAAACACTCCTACCAGGATTCACTAAAGCAAAACAGACTCAATCTTTGAAGACTACTCCAAGTGGTTTTGAAGCAAGAGTAGTTACTGGAAAGGAAGCTAGAGATAAAACTGGATTGGGAAGTGCTGATGAAAGAAGAGTACACAACACTACCGATGATCCAACTTCCTTGAGTGAACCAGGTATTGGAGCAACTCCTGAGAGATTGAATCAACTAGAATCTGTACAGATGGTTTACCATACCTACTTGAAAGAATACATCATGTTGTATTTCATGACAGATGGTAGGGTTTATCATATAAGACAAAATGCCATTCCTTTGAAGTATTTTGAAGAATTGGAGCATGTACTTTTCTTACTTCAAGTGGATGACAGAATAACAGAGACTGCTGCAAACTACTTAAAAGAATAGATTCAGAGACAGAAAAGGCTTTATTCTGTTAAGTCTGACAGCAGATATGTTCCAAAGTACAGAGATCACAATGGGGATATTGTTGATATGAAGCCTAATACTGCACAGATCAGAACGTATCTTGGTATTAAGGGACTTGAATTTAATCTTGAATCTGACAAAGCTTATGTCATAAGACTAGACCAGGAGTTAAGGAAAGCAAAGATTAATGATCTCAGAGCTGCAATCTTTTAAACTGGTGAAGATACTGCAGAGCTTAAAGGTGTTAAAAGGAGAATGATTGATGAACTAAGATATGCTGAGAAATGTTTGTTGAAGAACTATCTCAGAACAACTCCTGACATCAGAGAGATCAGACGATGATGAAGCCAAGTCGAAGATCTACAACTGCTTAAATTCTGATATTTATGCAGATTGAAGTTGTTATCAGAAGTTGAAATTGGTAAAACTTTAAGGATTGTAAGTTGTAGTTATCTAGTCTATTTCTCATGCATTTGTACTTAATGTTTTTGACATCATCAAATATCTGTTTAACTTGTATATTTTGTTAATTTACAAGTTGGGGAGATTGTTAGATATATTTGATAATGTCATGGCTAATATGTTTTATGTTTAGCTTTCAGATCTTGTGTGAACAGGATATATCAGTACTTAACTGTTGATCAGTACTTATACTGGAAGTCAGGACTTAAGGATATCAGTACTTATATTATCAGGAGATAATCATCAGAAGATAGATATCAGAACTTAAGTGCTGAAGGACAATCATATAAGGACAGTAGCTGATTAAAGGAAAGAAGATAGAGATAAAACATAAGAAGAGATATGCATGAAGAAGGAATTCCGTGAAGAATGGAATACTTGGAATAGAAGATATCTGATTGATATATTTTTGGAAGCAGAATTATATTCTATATCAATTAGCGATTATCTTGTAACTGTGTAGTATATAAACACAGGCATAGGGTTTACACTATAAGAGTTATCATTATCGAAGTTATTATTCTTTATAACCCTAGCAACTCTCGTGATATTTGTTCATCACTGAGAGGTAACAGTTCTATATTGTAACAGAGTTTATTGTTTCAATAAAGTTTGATTTCTGTTACTCAAGTTCTTTAAGTTCGATTTGAGTGTACTATACACTGTATTCACCCCCTCTACAGTGTGTGTGTGACCTAACATTATAATTTAGTCCAAGGTTAATCCAATAACGTATGTCTCGATATTGTGATTATTTTTAAAATTAATTTATATTAGTAAAAAGTGTAAATTAAATTAACTCATGTTTAAATATTGAAAATATGTATAATAGTATTTAAATATTTTCTATTTTCACTTTAAAATTCGATATGTAATATATATTAAGCTATATCAATTTTTGTATTTCACATATAATTTTTAATGCCCTTAATATTTCAAAGTTATAAGTAATTAAGATTAAAAAAGAAATTTACAATAATTTATAAAAAAATTAAGATACACAGGACTGGCACAAGGTGAAATTTCAGTTTGGGGCTTTGGTATATTCAATTCGAACATGTTTGCCTATTATGGTTTTATTTAATAAAATATGTTTGTTTAGGACTTTCTTAGTTTGATTTAGGGTTTTATTTTTAGATGTTGATTTTTAATTTTCCAGTGCTGATTTTATGTTTTTAGGTGGTGTTTTTGGTTTAACGGCGGTGATTTGATATTTTACGGTGATGATTTTCTAGTTGTCGTCGGAGGTGGTAGTGGTTGGAAAAGGGGGTTGTTGGAGGTGGTGGTGGTTGGTGCTTGAATTAGAATGAAGACGGCCAAATATTAAATGAATGGTGAGATATTAATATAAGGAATACAAATGAGTGGCTAGGATCAATTCTCATATCTCACAATAATAAATGTTCTCATTTGAGCGCGATCCTATATATTGTGACTCCCCAAATCCACTCTTTCATAGATTCGGGTCGTTATGATATGACCGCGTCGTGTAGAATTGATACGGGAAAAATACACAGCTGTATTATTATTAAAAACCATAGCCAAATGTATCATTTATTGTGGATACCACTCCACAGACCTGAGGACCGAGTCTCTCTCACAACCTATTTATTACATAAGCCATAGAAACCTAATACAAGTATAAGCTAATAGCTTAACTCCGATCTCAGCTGTTTAGCAGTATTTTAGATGCTGTCACCACAAACATGTTCCTTTCCCTTCCTTTTCCTTGACTGGTCAGATGGTCTGTCAACCTCATTCTTTAATATTTTGGAGAAATACAAGAATAGGAAGAGTGAGCAATCGAATGCTTAAAACGTATTAAAATAATACAAATAGGTGCCAAAAGCAACAATATTTTAAATACCAAAAGGAATACTCCACAACACATCACAAACGTCACAAAGAAGCTCTTATATGGCACGATGCCACATGATTCAAGATTAACTGGTCATTTTTCCATCCTTGGTACATCAATGATGCGATCAACTATCACAGTGTTCTGTCCTCCTACGAATCTTACGCTCACCCGATCATGGCTCGACGTAAGAACGCCTAGCACACACTTGCTAGAATAAAAGAAAGGTTAACGTCTTAACCCAACGTCTTAACCCTCGGCTGCACTCGACCCGAATAAGATGTCCACACATCGGACTTGACACAATAAATACCATGGTTTAAATTCCACGTTGACCTGTATAGATAGACACATCCCAATTCATTTCTCAATTCACGTCACATCACAATGATTCAAAATCACATCACATATTCTGGTTCGAACAATTAACCAGTCTTTTGTTTAGTAATGATATTATTTTAACATCGATATGAACGATAAATCGATAAACTCCAAGCACATGGATTATCCCGAATTACGAGAATAATCATGCCAAAAAAAATATTGATTTTTTCCGATGATTAATAGATTCGAAGGTGTTTGTTCAAGAATTAAAAGAAAGAATAAATGATTGATTTATCAATCATGCGTTTTGGAAGGGATCAATGAATCGATAAAAGTAGACTTTATAAAGAAATTAAATAATCGATCCGACTGATGAATCGATGTAAATTTCAGGATGATATAAACGAACATAGAAATTTATATTTGTCAGAAAGGGACTAAGGTAACTGTTGTGAATGATAGGAGCAGTCACGAACATAAATATAAGTTATTAATTTGTTATATTTATGAGATTCAGCAAGTGGTCTATATTAGGAAATTTCATCAAAAGGAAGTAATCGCCAAAGAGGTCTCCAAATTTTAAATCCGTAATATTCACCATCAATAAGAAATATATATAAGTCATAAATAGGAAGGGAGCAGAAAAAACTTGACTTGTCTCCGATAATAGCGCACTAGTAGTGAAAATTCACCTTTACGGGTTAAACAATTCCACTTCGGGTATTTTTTAAAATAATAAATCACACCAAAACACTTTAGAATAAATATTTAAAAATACATCCTCTTACAGACCTTAAATAGTGTTTTTATATTTATTGATCGCTTAAACTTCTAATTTCTTGAGTGCTAATTCTAGTAACTCATCTCAAATTAAATTTAGAAAATATCGAAAGAATTATTTAGCCTTAGAAAATAACTCGATTAGTCATTTAAATAATATAAGGATATGCCTGTTCCCAATCTATATCTAAAAAAATATTTCTCTTCTAAGTGAAGAAAACATCCCAAATTACAAAATATTAACTATTTGTAAATAAAATTTCTAATTAAATATGATACTTCTCAGTACACCTAAAGTATTACTACAACGATCCAAGGTCAATTAATATTGTCTCACTATAATTATTAACTAAATCCCCCACTTACAGAATAATATTAGTTGTCGAAATAAAATTCCAAATTAAAGCTGAGAGACAATTTTGATTTAACCCTTTTATTACTTATCTTCAATAATTCCTTAAAAATTTAATATTTCTAATGAGTTCCAATATATTCATTTATATACAATTCAAACATACATCTGATTAATATTTTCATTTTAGTAATTTAGTCTGTTGTACCAAATATTATTGAATTAATAAGCTGATGACAGTCTAATATCCCTCACAGTTATCATTAAAACCCTTTTTAATATTAATTTGCAATTATTACTCATAACAATATTCCTTAATCTATTCTTATTTTAATTTACTTATTACTATCTCCTTATTTATTATTTATTTTTCACAATTATTGTTTGATCCCTTTTTATAACAATTATTTAATGTAATGGCAAAGGACTGTTCGGCCCCTATCTTCTTCTTCCTTCTTCTTCACCACCCCACCCAACTGCATACATGGCGGCACCGACAATGGTTGTCGTCCGAAAAATTTTCTGGCGAGTCCCAAACACAGATATTTTTTACCCTTATTTTCTCCCCTTTTCCCCGATCTACAGTTCTACCCAATTCTTTTTTCGAAACTCGATCTCGAACTCTATATCCGGTCAAACTCCGACCACTCCATCTCTCTCTCTAGTTCTCTCTCTTTGCCTAATCGATCAATGCCACCACCATTGTCGGGGGTGGTTTCGCCATTTTCCCGCCACACACGCTCAACCACACACAAAAACATCAGACATGCACGCACGCTCAAACACTCACACAAACATACACACACATACGCAGTATAGCACATACACAAACACATCCTCAATCACATGACCACCCACCTCCTTCTCCTCTTCCACTTTCCGGCGTCAATCGCCGCTGCCTCCAACGCCATCGCGGTGGTTCCCGATTTTCCGGCCTCCCGAACACTTCTCGTCACTCCACATCCGCCCACTTTAATCCCAACAACACAAAACCACCACTTCTTCAATTAATTTACTAAAATCCAAACAATACCCAATTTCACCCCTAACCCGAATTCTAATTTAATTATTTATCGGTATGGCCCAATTTCTTCAATTTGGACCCTAATAACCCAAGATAATTTGTATTCACTAATTAAGATATTAATTAACTTCCAAAAATATCACACTCTAATTACTACATAATAATATTACTAAAATCACATACGCACTCATTCCTAATTCATTCATTTACTAAGCCACACAAAATACTAGGTGCTTAATTAAAATTTCAAGATAAATCATATGCTTCTACTAATTAAAAAAAATTATGGGTAAAGAATGATTACCTTAATTATAGTCGTTTAGTTATGGTTGAGTAGAATTGTAATCTTCTTAAACTAAAATTCTCCTTGAATCACCTAAACTCATCTTGATCTTCCTCAAACCACAAATTATGATCTCGGACCTAGCCAATTTTTGTGACTAAAAATATTTGAGGGAAAATTTAGGGATTCAGGGGTAGGTGATCATTTAGTAAAGTAAGATTTATTTTATAGACTAACTTAACTAAGGTTAGCATACTAACCTAAATTGTAACTAGAGTATACTCTACTAACTTAGAATTCTCCTCCACATTCTAGAATTATCTAGAATTATTATTGGTAGGATTTGTTTTCTAAATATTCATAAAATTAAAATTATAATAAGAGAACCCATTAGTCACTCTTTTTCAAAAATAATATTTGAATCATCAAAAAATTTGGAGAGTAATATGTGTTTACTTAATAAAATAATTTAATAACAACCTTAACTAATTTCAGAAAAGATGAAAATAAAAATAAATGATATAAATAAAATGAAAATAAATATTGTAAGCGTCTAAAATCCACCTTTTATTTCCCTCTAAAAATATAAATTAGTATGCGACACAAATATTTATATAAAAGTCTTGACCAAGAGAAAATTCCAAAAATATTTTATTATTATTCTTAATTAATATTTATACCGGGAATATCTATAATTACAAATGTAACATTCACTTTATAATTTACATGGTCAACAAAAGTTAATATAAAGAGTCTCTTAAAATAATTTAAATCCAGAACTTAATAATTTAATTATTAATCCAATTTTATTCTCTTGCCAACAAAATACAAATCATTTAACAATTTATTAATTAAGATTAAATTTAGGTAAAAATATTTAGTCAACAGACAATTCACCTAACTCAACAACAGCAGAGGCAGACTAACCCTCAGGTAACCTTTATGACCTTTGAGGCGGTGAATCCACCAGAGTTTAAAGGTTCTGTAGATTCGATTGAGGAAAGGGTCTGGTTGAAGGAGATTGAGAAGGAATTTTGTTTAGTCAAGGTGGAGGAGGAATATAAGACTGAGTTTGCATGTTACTATCTCAAGAATGAAGCCACCTACTGGTGGGAAACTGTTAAAGTGTTGTAAAGTACCGATGATATTGTGTGGGATAGATTCATGGAGTTGTTTCTAGAAAAGTATTTCCCTCAGTTTGTTCAGGATCAAATGGAATTGAAATTTCTGGAACTTAAGTAGGGGAATATGTTAGTGGTAGATTATGAAAGCAAGTTTGAGGAATTGTCGAGGTTTGTGCCATCTTATGTGGACACTGATAGGAAGAAGGCTAAGAGGTTTCAACAAGGACTCAAATCATGGATCCGTGCGAAGGTGGCCATATTTGAATTGGACACGTATGCATGAATTATGTAGAAATCTAAGATTGCGGAGACAGAAAGTGAAATGTCTAAGAAAGAGAAGGAAGGTAATAAAAGGAAGTTTGGAGGGAATGAAGGACCATCTCAAGCAGGGAAGTTTCCAAATTTAAATCAGATGAAAGGCAAGTTCCAACCAGGAAGAAATTTTAACCATCAGAATACAGGCAATGGAGGGCAAGGTCATCGCCCATCCACTGGGAACCAACCAACCCAGCATAGGCCAGCTCTACAAGATTGCCAAGTCTGTGGAAAGAAGTATGGAAGAGTTTGTAACAAGTTCAATGTGGTCTACTACAGATGTAACCAGATGGGGCACTATTCAAGGGAGTGTCGTAACTAGCTAGCCAGGGAGCTAGCTAACAAGGATCAGCCTACCAGGAATCAGCCAGGCAAAATTCTAGAAATTGGGTATACCTGTTACAAGTGTGGACAACTAGGACATATAGCCAAGGATTGCAAGGTACTAGTTCCAGTCAGTAATACACTGCGAATTATGGAAGCTACTCCGATAGTGAATGAACCTTCCAGAGCTATAGTTTATGATATGTATATGAAGGATGCTCTCATGGATACTGATGTTGTGGTACGTACGCTTATTGTGAATTCTTTGTATGCTAAATTGCTAATAGATTCGGGAGCAACTCGATCATTTATTTATCAAGATTTTGTTGATAAGCTAAATTGTCAAATTGAATTGCTAAGTGAGATTATGACGGTAGAATTAGCAAATCAGGATCGTGTATCTGTGAACCAAGTATGTAAGAACTATGAGATTGAGAATTTTGGAAATAAGTTTGACGCTGACTTGATACCATTTAAGTTAGGAGAATTTAACGTTATTTTAGGAATGGACTGGCTATCTCAGCATGATGCTCAGATAGACTGTCGTAACAAGAAGGTAATTTTAAAGATGTTAAACGAGAAAGCGGTGACATTTAAAGGTCAGAAGCAAGAAAAGAAATTCTTGAAAATTACAACAAGGATGCGAGCATTTTATTGCCTATGTGATAGACAAAAGTCAGGAGCCGGCAAAACTTGAAGATATTCCTGTGGTGAATGAATTTCCAAACGTATTTCCAGGCGAACTACCTCCAGATAGAGAAATTGAATTTGCAATTGACTTAGCACCTGGAACAAAACCATTATCTAAGGCCCCGTATAGCACGGCGCCAGTTGAAATGAAGGAATTAGTAAAGCAACTGCAAGAACTATTGGAGAAAGGAGTGATTCGACCCAGTGTATCCCCATGGGGTGCACCGGTATCATTTGTTAAGAAGAAAGACGGAAGCATGAGATTGTGCATCGACTATCGGGAACTCAATAGGCTTACGATCAAGTACAAGTATCCATTACCTCGAATTGATGATTTATTTGACCAGCTGAAAGGAGCCAAGTATTTTTCTAAGGTTGATTTGAGATCCGGATATCATCAAATAAAGATCAAACCTGAATATATACCAAAGACAGCTTTCAGAACAAGGTACGGTCATTATGAATTTCTAGTAATGTATTTTGGATTGACCAATGCCCCAGCCGCATTTATGGACTTGATGAACATGATTTTTAAGGAATACTTGGATAAGTTTGTCATTGTGTTTATCGATAATATTTTAATCTAATCAAAGGCAACAGAAGATCACATAAAACATCTAAGGATATTTTAATTCTGAGAAAGATGAAGCTGTATGCCAAGTCTTCAAAATGTGAGTTTTGGTTACAAGAAGTTCAATTTTTAGGACATGTGGTAAGCAATGAAGGAATAAAAGTGAACCCAGCGAAGATTGCAGCTATTACGAATTGGGAAAGGCCAAAAACACCAACAGAGGTGATAAGTTTCTTGGGATTAGCAGGATATTATCGACAATTTATTCAAGATTTCTCGAAGATTGCGACACCTTTGACGAAGCTTACCGGGAAAAATGAGAAGTTTATATGGAATGAGAAATGCGAAGAAAGTTTTCAAGAGTTGAAGAAGAGGCTAATCACGGCACCTCTTTTGTCACTTCCAGATGATCAAGGGAATTTCGTAATCTATAATGATGCTTCTCATAAGGGATTAGGTTGTGTTTTGATGCAGCATGATAAAGTCATTACATATGCGTCTAGACAACTAAAACCTCATAAGCAGAAGTATCCTACTCATGACTTGGAACTAGCAGCGATAGTATTCACCTTGAAGATTTTGAGACATTACTTATATGGAGAAAGATGCGAGATTTATACGGATCATAAGAGTTTGAAGTATATATTCATGTAAAAGGAGCTTAACATGAGACATAGGAGATAATTGGAGCTAATCAAAGACTATGATTACACGATTAACTATAATCCATGAAAAGAGAATGTGGTAGCAGATGCGTTAAGCAGAAAAGAAAGACTGAACATGTTGACGATACATGAAGAATTAAACAAGGAATTTCAGAAACTGGAATTGGAGGTCAGAATTTGCAAGCCTAGTGAAGTAAAGATATATAGCATGACATTTCAGCCAGAATTATTGGAGAAGATAAGAAAATGTTAAGAGGAAATAATGGATCAGGATATCAATCATTTGGTTGGAGAAGAGTTATGCACTCAGAAGGATGATCAATGTATTCTTAGATTTTCATCCAGAATTTGGATACCACCAGTGGAAGAATTGAAGAATGAAATTCTACAAGAAGCTCACAACTCAAGGTATTCAATCCATCCCGGAAGTACCAAGATGTACAGAGATTTAAAGGAGAATTATTGGTTGCCAGACATGAACAGAGAAATTGCAAAATGAATTAGCAAATGGTACATGTGTCAAAGAGTTAAGGCAGAACACTAGAGACCAAGTTGATTATTAGAGCCTTTAGAGATTCCATAATGGAAGTGGGAGCACATTTCTATGGATAATATAGTCGGATTACCAAAGACGAAGGTGAACCATGATGCTATTTGGGTCATAGTGGACAGGCTAGCCAAATCAGCTCATTTCTTGCCGATCCATGAATGATTTTCACTAGAAAAATTGGTTCACATGTATTTGAAAGAAGTAGTAGTGCGTCATGGAGTCCCTGTGTCTACTATATCTGATCGAGATCCATGATTCAATTCAAGATTCTAGAGATTTTTTCAAGAATGCTTGGGAACTAGGTTGAATATGAGTACGGCTTATCATCCGCAGATGGACGGTCAAAGTGAGAGATTGATCCAAACAATTGAAGATATGTTATGTGTTAGTGCCATTGATTTCAAAGGAGATTAGGACGAACATTTACCCTTAGTGGAATTTGCTTACAATAATAGTTATCATGCCATCATCGGAATTGTAATATTTGGGATATATCATGTAGTTATTTTTGTTAATAAATAAATATTCTGTATGTTCTGTATTTATTCTGTGAATTATTTGTTAAATGGTATATGCATTTGGATGTTTAAATATGATATAATTTAAGTATTTTAATTTTTATTTGTCCAAAATAAAGTAAAGATAATTATCATATTTTTCTATTAATTTTTATGTTATTTTATGATTTTATACAAGCTTTGTGGATTTAATAAATTCTTTTTTTGAGTATATATAAACTATTTTGTATAATCGGGAACCAGCCGACCTCACCCATTTTTAGGTTTTCATAACCCGAAAACTCTTCCGAGAACTCCTTCCTAAAATAATTGCAATATTCCGAGCATTTTCCATGTTTTGACTTTTTCAATCCGGCGTACGGTTTGTCCCGTGCGGGTCCCAGTATTATATTTTTGATACAAAATTTGTTTTGGTAAATCGATAAAACCCGTATTTTTTATAAACGGAATCTTTTTATTAAACTATTATAATTATCACCTCGGAATACGTGTAACCAAAGTGCTGAGACCAAGACCGCAGTACAAAATGTATAGATTTGGATAATTATCCCAAAACCAGTACCGTTTTGGATCTGTTTACTCAAATAAACGTAATATTTTATATACGGTATGATCCAACGGGGTACTAATATTCCGTAAATATAAATAGCCTTTACCACATTTTTTTTCGTACAGAAAATTATATACAGCCAGTAATTATATAATTTTACAGAGAAAATATATATATTCATATAAGTTTCTAATAATCAAACCTAAATTTTAAGGCATTACTGAAGTCCGATTGGAACCCTCGAGTAACCAAAACAAAGGATTTAAGGAGTACTTTCGGATTCCAGAACTGGTTTTTGCGCAAAATCAAAGGTTATTTGTCTACATTTTTATTTATTTTCGAATTAATTTGATCTAAAATATGAATTTTGTTCGAGTGTATAATTTGATGATTGCATATTGTAGAGATTTTCTTTCCTGATGATTTTGATATATTATATGACTGATTTGGAGTTCAATAACATGTTCAAAATTGAGTTTGATTTTTGAATTTCAAAATTATGGTTTATAACCCGTATGAATGTTCTTACTTGAAATTTGGGGGTTTTGTTCTAGGGGTTATTAGACGTTTTTGTTGATTGAACCATGTTCCTTGTTGAATTTGCAATCGATTCATGTATAGTACATCAACAGATGATTTCTGGTTTGCTCAAATCGAAGCCAACAAAACTCGCCGGAGCAGGCGAGTTTCTCGACCATTTTTCGGCCAACTCAGGGGTTATTAGAGTGATTTGATTGCATGGTTAAGTTCCTGGTGTTGTATAGATGTGATCTGGAGCTCTTGGTGGTGTGACGATTCCGGGAACGCCATCTCCGGCGAACCCCAATCGTTTCCCTGCGAGCCCTGTACAAATTGAAGTTTAGTACCTATATTATTGAAAGAGAAACAGTTAGGTCCCTGAAATTGGATTCCTGTTTTAAAAATATTTAAAAATAATAATTCCTATTTATTTTAATTACATAATTTCGATTCTAATTATTAAAAATCCTAAAAATTATTATTTTAATTCCAATTTTTTTTAATTCAAAAATAAATCTGAATTAATTAGTTAATTAATTTTAGTTAATAATTAATTAGTTAATTGATCAACTTATTCGAAAATTAATTGATTAATTGATTTAATTAATTATTAATTGATTTTAGTTATTTATTTAATTAGATTTAATTATTTATTTTTGATTTAAAAATTCTGAAAAATAATTTCGAGCTTTAAAATATTATTTCAAATTTTTTTCAAGGCTCGATAAATTATTATAAAATTATTTTGAAGCTAGATTCAGCCAATCGAGCTTTGTTAATTGTTTTAAAATGGTTCAACGGCCCGTTTAAATTCTGAAAAATATTTAAAAATTCATATTAAATATCCGAAAATCCTTTTAACATCAAATCTTCTTTGAAAAAGTATTTTTATCAAACACCTTACGTGTTATGTGTTATATGTGCATTGATTGACGTGTTAAATGCGTATGTATATATCATATGACTGTTTTGATTGTATCTTTCAATCCGTAACTCGGATTCGGGTAAAATGAATGGTAGATAGAAGCTTATATCGAATAGAATCATACGAGATGAGTATTGATAGATACTTATGCTATATGAGAAGAAGAGGCAAGGAGTAGGAAAGGGAAGTAAATAGTTGAGGAATATGAGATTGTGGTTGAAAACCGGTGAAGTGTTAGCAAGTTGAGACAAGACAAGTGTTCTAAACCTTCTCAATACATATTGTGAATAATTGATGGTCCTATTTTATGTTACAAGTACTTTAAAGCACTAAACCCTAAAACTTGATTCCATTTATTGATCTTTGAGCCGTGAGCCTTATTCTTGCTGAACCGTTGATTGTTGAATACCCAGATACGAACCACAGTTATACGATACTACTCCACAAAGATATACAAACTAAATACCGATCACTGAGCCAAAATTTGTTTAAACACTTAAACCTTTGTACCTTATACGTTGAAATACCTAATCCTTATAACCACGAAACTTTGATTCTTTTGTTATCCAATTCTTGTACAGGCTAATAGCCAATCCTTGTAATTATCATATTGTTCCCTTGAGAACCATCTTAAGCTTAAAACCCAATATTGTTTATGATTCAGGAGTTATTGCATATCATGCATACTAGAGATATCGAGAGTGGTGAGAGGCGACTCAGAGAGAGGCTCCAGGTGTTTCGGAGAGCAACTGCTGTGAAGATAGCTGAGGCTACTCATGAGGATATCACCCCTGACTTTCTTGTGGAGTGGGCTAAGTGGGTTCTAGAGGGGCTTGAGGAGATTGGAGGTCCAGATTTTCCATGAGCTAGAGATAGAGATGTTGATCAGTGTTGCTGTAATTGTTTATTATGTACATTAGTGTGTAGTGTGTATCAGCAGACTTTTGGTTTTATTTATAGACTATATCTGCTGACTAGTGAGTAGGTTTGTGGTACCCTTTTGCTTTTACTTTTGAAGCATTTTCACGCTTGTACTACCCAACACTTTGATCTATATATATATATATATATATATATATATATATAATCTAGTACCTTTTCATTTCCAACACTGTCATTTACATTACTGTACCTGTTTTATCATACTTTACTTATTGCCCCAGGTATAACTCTTGTGATACCATGTACCATACCCACTTAACTGTTTATATTCTATAAAGAAGAATGCATTTTACTTAGTCCAATTGTTACAATTGTTTTGAAAAAGAGATATTTCTGTTTTACAAAACAAAATTCCATAAAAAAGATTTAATTTAAAGGCTAAATATGTTGTTTGATTCTTCACTAGAAAATGCCTCCCAAAAGAAATACACGTTCTACCAACCAGAATGAAGAAAACAACAACAACAACCAAGATAAGAACAACCAGAATGCAAACCCAGGTCCCATAGACCCAACAGTAGCCCAGATTCTTGAGGTCTTGGCTCAACAAACAGTCCATCTGACTCAACAACAACAAAGACAGACTAACCCCCAGGTAACTTTTAAGACCTTTCGAGTGGTGAATCTACCGGAATTTAAGGGTTCTTTAGATCCAATTGAAGCGAGTGTTTGGTTAAAGGAAATAGAGAAGTCAATTGCTTTGGTTTAGGTAAAGGAGGAACAGAAGGTTGAGTTTGCAAATTATTATTTGAAGAATGAGGCCACCTACTGGTGGGAAACAGTAAAGACATTGAAACATATGCTATTACTTAGGAGAGGTTCAGGGAGTTGTTTCTAGAAAAAAATTTCTTCAGTTTGTTCAGGATCAAATGGAATTGAAGTTTTTGGAGTTAAAACAAGGGAATATGTCGGTAGTTGATTATGAAAGTAAATTTGAAGAATTGTCAAGGTTTGTGCCATCATATGTGGATACTGACAGGAAGAAAGCCAAGAGATTTCAGCAAGGTTTGAAGCCATGGATCAGAGGGAAGATAGCCATATTTGAATTTGATACCTATGCAGGAGTTGTATAGAAGGCCATGATTGTAGAAACGGAGGGTGAGATGTCACAGAAAGAGAAATAAAGCAAGAAAAGGAAGTTTGAAGGGAAAGAAGGATAGTCATAAACAGGGAAGTTTCCAAGTTTTAAGAAGGGCAAGTTTTAGCCAGGGAGAAATTTAATTTCAAGAAGTAAAATGCAGGCGACGGAGGTCAAGGCAACCGTCTAGTCAATGTCAATCAGCCAAATCAGTTAAAGCTAACTTTTCCAGATTGTCAAGTATGTGGGAAGAAGCACGGAGGAGTTTATAATAAGTTAAATGTAGTTTATTTCAAGTGTAATCAGAAGGGGCACTATTCAAGGGAGTGCCGTAACCAGCCAGCGAGAGAGCAAGTGAACAAAGACCAACCTACCCGCAATCCAGCAGTTAAGGTTCCAGTCATTGGATTTACATGATTTAAGTGTGAAAAGCCAGGACACATAGTCAGGGGTTGCAAGACATCAGCTCTAGTCAGTAATGCATTGAGAATTATGGGATCTACTCCAGTAGTGAATGAGACTCCAAGGGGTAGAGTTTTTCATATATCTTTAAAGGACGCTATCCAGGATACTGATATCGTGGCAAGTACGCTTAATCTGAATTCTTTATGTGCCAAAGTGTTAATAGATTCGGGAGCAACTCGATCATTTATTTCTCAAGATTTTGTTAGTAAGTTAAATTGTCCAGTTGAGTATTTAAATGAAATAATGACCGTGGATTTAGAAAATCAAGAACGTGTATATGTTAATCAAGTTTGTATGAACTGTGAAATTGAGATTTCTGGTAATAAATTTTGTATGGATTTGTTCCCTCTTAAGTTAGGAGAGTTTGCCATTACTTTGGGAATGTATTGGTTATCTAAGCATAATGCTCAGATAGACTGTCGTAATACGAAGGTAATTGTAAAGACGCCAGACGAGAGAATGGTAATATTTAAGGGTTAGAGGCAAGCAGAGAAGTTCTTAACGATAATTCAAGCTAAAAAGTTGCTACGACAAGGATCCGAGCATTTCATTACGTATGTGATTGATAGAAGTCAGGAGCCGAGTAAAACTTGAAGATATTCCGATAGTCAATGAGTTTCCAGACGTGTTTCCCGATGAGGTACCAGGACTTCCTCCAAATAAAGATATTGAGTTTGCAATTGACTTAGCATTCAGAACGGAACTAGTATCCAAGGCCCCGTACAGAATGGCGCCCGTTAAAATGAAGGAATTAGCAAAGCAGAAGATATACCAAATACAGCTTTCAGAACAAGGTATGAATATTATAAATTCTTAGTGAAGTCATTTGAATTAACCAATGCCCCAACAACATTTATGGATTTGATGAATACGATTTTCGTGGAATATTTGGACAAGTTTGTCATTATGTTTATAGATGATATTTTAATTTACTCAAAGACAGAAGAAGACCATGCAGAATATTTGCGGACATCTTTAGAAATCTTAAGGAAGGAAAAGTTATATGCTAAATTTTCGAAGTGCAAGTTTTGGCTACAAGAAGTTCAGTTCTTAGGGCACATAGTCAGTAATGAAGGGATCAAAGTCGACCCGACAAAGATTGAGGCTATTTCGAATTGGGAAAGGCCAAAAACACCAACATAATTAAGAAGTGTCTTGGGATTAGTGGGATATTATCGGCAATTTGTTCAAGATTTCTCGAAGATTGCGACGCCATTGACAAAGCTTACGTGGAAAAATCAAAAGTTTATATGGAATGATAAGTGTGAGGAAAGTTTCCAGGAATTGAAGCAGAGATTAATCACGACACCGATTTTGTCACTTCCAGATGACCAAGAGAATTTTGTAATCTATAGCGATACTTCTCATAAGGGACTAGGTTGTGTTCTGATGCAGCACAATAAGGTTATTGCGTATGTGTTAAGGCAACTGAAACCTCATGAGCAGAAGTATCCTACACATGATTTGGAGCTAGCGGTCATAGTATTCTCTTTGAGGATTTGGAGACAATGTCTATATGGGGAAAAAATATGAGATTTATACGGATCACAAAAGCTTGAAGTACATATTCACGCAAAAGGAGCTTAACATGATACAAAGAAGATGGTTATAATTGATTAAGGACTACGACTGCACAATTAACTATCATCCCGGTAAAGCAAATATTGTGGCAGGACGCGTTAAGTCGAAAAGAGAAGTTGAATGTGCTATCAATACCCAAGGAGATATACATGGAATTTCAGAAATTGGAATTGCAAATCAGAGTTTTCAAGCCTAATGAAGCAAAAATGTATATTATGATTTTTTAGCCAGAGTTGTTAGAGAAGATAAGGAAGTGTCAAGAGGAGATAATGGATCAGGACATCAACCATTTGGTAGGCGAAGTGTTATGCACACAAAAGGACGATCAGGGTATTCTTAGGTTTTCTTCTAGAATTTGGATTCCACCAGTAACGGAGTTGAAGAATGAAACTTTACAGGAAGCTCATAATTCAAGATATTCAATCCATCAGGAAGTACAAAAATGTATAGAGATTTAAAGAAGAATTATTGGTGGTCAGATATGAAGAGAGAGATTTCAGAATGAGTTACTAGATGTTATACATGTCAGAGGGTCAAGGCAGAGCACCAGAGACCCAGTGGGCTATTGCAACCATTAGAAATTCCAGAATGGAAGTGAGAGCACATTGCCATGGATTTCATAGTCGGATTAGCAAGGACAAAAGAAAATCACGATGCCATTTGGGTTATAAGGATCAAGCGTGAGAATATTCGCATTTCAATTTCTCAATCGCATTATATTGAGAAGATTCGGAAAAATTTATTTTTAAGAATTATTCTCCAGTAAGCACTCCTCTTGATCCTAGTATTAAAATCCTACCAAATACAGATCACAACTTGAATACTAAAGGGCTATTGGTAGTTTTATGTATGCCATGATTTCCTGGAACAGTTCAGACACTGGAAGTTATCTCCTGATATACCGTTTCTTCTGATATGCCGTTTTTTCTGTAAGTTGTCTGACTTTGTCAATTCTTCTATTTAAGCTCTGCTATAATTTTTTTTTTTGATATAAAAATGATCTTGAGATTGTGTATATATCTCAACCTCCGGTTTGATGGGTGAAGAAACAATATTGCATTAATAAGATTCTTTAAGATATTAGAAAGTGACTATTATTTATTCCTCCTGCATTAACCACCCGCTCCTTGGAAAAGGCCCTCACTTAAATGTTAATGTTGGTAAGTAATTCCATATTATTGCACTTTACGTAGACTTGTAATAGATATGTTACACACTAGTACATATCCTTTTTTAGCTAATAATAAAGGGCGTGAAGAGATTGACAGCTGAGCTTCTCTTGAGCCAACTAGCCAACTACAAAGGTGATTATAATCTTCCGTTAAAATGTAAAAGATTTTGTTAGACATGAAAGTAGATCCAGTTTCTATAGTATTCTTCCAAAGAAGAAAAAGAACAAGTTTGTGAAACAATAGAAAGAAATAATGTCCTTATAGACAATAATATTACGTTCCTTGGTGGGAGGTGTATGTACTGGTACACAACCTAAACAATAATCAGTCAGCAAGAAAACTTAAGTTTAGTATTATTTGACTTTTTTAACGTGCTGATGGTTAGAAAACCTAGACCTAGGTAAACATGTCCGATGATGGACAAAGCTAGGAAAAAGTGTTGTACACGGTATAGACAATTAAAGTTTCAGATTTATTTATTCTTTTTTATCTATAATTTGTCAAATATAGAATATTACAACTTAATAAATGACATTCCAAAACTTAACTTTGAGAATAAGTAAAATCAGTGAACTTATGCTCATATATTTCTATACAGTTAATTGATTGCAAATCTACTTATATCCGAATCAATATTCAGTTTAGTAAAATTAGTGAATAAAGAAAACTTATGCTATTATATTTCTATTCAGTTAGTTAATTACAAATCCTCTTATATGTGTATTAATATTCAGAGTAGCTTTGACAGTTTTATGATTTATCAGTTTTTATCTTTCATACTTTATTGCACTATCTTTTACTATATTTATCGGTTAATATTGTTATTTTTTGGCGAAATTCTAGGATTTCTTCACAATGTCAACTGTAATTAGGAAAGGGAGTTATGGTGCTTCTTTGTTTGTAGGTTCTCTGTAAAATAGTAGGGATTGCTTTCAAGCTGGGATCTTTCTTGTGCTATTGACTAATTTTATTCTTTTAGACCTGAACTATTTAAACAAGTCAAGTAATTTAATTCATTTGCAAATAGTATTTCTATGCAAATAATTTACGGTTTATCAAATGGTTTATATGAGCGCTCTTATTTTATCTTTTTTTAGCCACTAACAGTGTTATGATTTAATTTTTTTTGCTTTATTCCGGGTTTAAATTTAAAGTATGTTTCATTTTTTGTCAAGTCGAGGCAATACAGGAACCTGAGATTTGGACATCCAATCCAGAACAAATTCTACGATATAAAATAATCCCGATTTCGAAGAACTTTTCCTTGATTTAATGCATACAAACATTGGAAGTCATGGAAACTTGTATATATGTTGTAATTTATATATGTACTAGAGGTGTGTTTGATAATTTGAGGTGGCTTTTGGCTCAGTTGACTCGGTAGTAGGTTGGATAAGTATTGGAGTTGTGTTTGTAGTATTAGAGTTGCAGATTTAGTATTTGGATTGTGTTTTGGTAATATTGTGCATGGGTTGTTTCAATTCTTGAACATGGCAGATATTTTAAATTTAATATAATTCAATATTGCAGTTGCATATTGTAGTGTAGCTACTGTTGCATAACTAAAACACCACAGTGACATTAGTTCATGTGGGTCCCACTTATGAAAAATAATTCCAACATAATGTAACATTGACAAATTGTTACAAGTGATCATTATAGTGTTACATTAGTGGCCTATTGTAATACTTTTCTTTGTGTTACAATTGGTAGCTAAAGTGTTACAATAGGGAGCCTCATGTAATGCTCGCAAGTGTAACTTCTGCTAGTGTTACAATAGACCTATAATAATGTTTTTTGGGCCTATTGTAACAGTAAAAAGGCATTACGTCATGTCACTTATGGCGTAGTGGTGGTTTTATATATCAACCAACATATTTTTCCAACATAAACATAAGATATATACATGTGTTTATTACAAACAGTTTATAGGCCGTGTAAATACAATGAGTATTAGCATTGACTATTACTTTATAATACATAAAATTCATTCACTACGCCATAGATTGGATTCCGCAACCCCAAGAAACAGTAACTAAAGGCCAAAAAAGCGTTGCTAAAGGCCAAAAAAGGCTATGGTGACTCTTTTTTGGGGTTGTAATTTTAGGCATTGTCATAGAGTTTTTTGCAATCCCGGTGACAACCTATTGCAACCCTTATTTATCCGTTACAGAAACATGTTATTGCAACACCAATGGGGTTACAATAGGTCTTGAAAAGTGTTACAGTAGGGTTTCGGCTATCAGTACAATATTTGTGGGCCCCACAATATGGCCCACATGTGGGGTATCGATGCAACCTTTTTGGAACGCTTTTTAGTGTTTTTTGCAACGCTTTTTAGTGTTTTTTGCAACGTTTTAGTGTTTTCTGCAACGCTTTTTAGTGTTTTTTGCAACATTTACACTGATTATTAGCAAAACTAAAAAGACCTATTGCAACGCTTTTACAAAAAAAATGCAAGGAACTATTTATAAATTGGAATTCCCATAAATAAAACCATAATCTTAAAACTAACACAATCAACCAATCTACCAACCATAACATCAGTTATCCAAAATAAACACCACTACCTTCACCATCAACATACTACCATCCTTATACCACCAATTATCTACCAACCATAAAATGAAAGCGAAAGTTTTAACAAGTTAAAGTTACACACTTCAAAATATAAACATCGTAGTACTGAGAAAAACAAAGTAGAACGATAATACTTCAACTTTATAGCCAAACTGTAGACTATAGTCACGTAGGTCTAGACTGCAATTAATGGATATGAGATAGTTTAAGGTAATCTCTTCATAAGAAGACCTTCAAGGCAACCATCTCCTTTAATCCCATCTCGACTAAAAGCATACTCTCAATATTTCCTTCTCCAGTTAGATTACCCAAGTTTTGGACATGGTTGCTTAGTTTTTCCTGCTTTGCAAAAGAGATGCCCTAGAATTGAACACCTACCGGGAGCCTGAGTTCCAGAGTCATAACCTTGCATTTCTGCATTATGAGGTTCATTAAATGTGATCCAATACTTCACTCTGTCTCCGAAGTCCTTGAAACAGGTAAAAGCATAATTCTCAAAATCTTTTCTGCAAGCAAAATATGAGCCTTAGTATAAATAATTGTTTAGGTTTATAATGACTAATATATACATGATGGAGTTTAAATCACTTACACGATACGGTCACTTAACCATCCTTCATATCTATCTTCGAGCATCCGCAAAAGATCCCAGTGGTATAAAGTTACATAAGGCTGAATTCTTGACAGGAAGCTACAACAGACTCTTCAAAACCGCTGTACAGACTTAATAACACGAAAGTTCTTTGTATAATTTGCAGTTTTTACTAATTGACCTTTTTCCAGTAAATAATCTAATAGGTTGTTATAGTATTTCAATCCATCTGGATTTGGTTCTCCTGTTCCATCTCTATATACAAAATTGTAATGTTAAGACAGGGTATCGGCTTATCGCTAGGGGTTACACCATTTCATAGCGGCAAAGTTTCAGCTTACTCGGAAAGATTCTTGACCATGAAATTGAGAATCTGTAAGCATCCATTCCCATGTCCTTCATCAAGTCAATGTCCATCTGCAATGTAATTTAATATTCAGGTTATAATTTCTGTTTGGTTAGTTTAAGACGAAGGAAAGTTCAACTTTAACATAAAGTATGATATGACTAGTAGTATTATATAACGTTAGTTGTCAACACCTAAAGCTATTCATTCTTATCTTCAAGAAGTTGGTGACATGCTCTTTGACATCATTAGCTTTGGTATTATCCAAAAAATTCTATCTTCATACTAATCTAATGCAGTCGGAAAACTTTATCACTATAAGCTTTGGTTTATCATCTATTCTGAAAATTGACTGATAACTTGATCATTTCAATTCTGTAGTGATAATAATGTGAACAATGAAGTAACAAAGGAAGGTAGAAATTAGAAAGTAAATTAATGAGGCGGAAAAGGAAAAGATGATGATACAATAATCTAAAGTACATTAGAAGAAATAGTATGAGAATGATGAACCATAAAAGAAGTAAATCATCATTAGAAGTGTAAACTAACCTTAAAGCGATGGTAATGATTCACTGCCGTGTTTACATTGCTGAAGTCCAAAATCTTGCCTGCACAAATAATCTATGTCAAGCACAACCTAAGATAAACTATATCCTGCAAATTTCCCTCCTTAAGCCTCCAGATAGTTCCATAATTTTTGATGTTTTAGGTTAGTACCTGTTTGGCTAGCAAAGGTATCCCAAATGTTAGCACCCTTGTTTCCTTCATTCACGGCACCTTCAAACTAATAATACACACACATAAACCATTTGACATAACTAAATGAGCATCAAATTATAAGTTAAAAATGAAAGGCATGGAAATGAAGATACCTGATAAGAAGAAGAAGCAGTACCAAATATAAAGCCATTAGGAAAATGAGTTCGGCTGATTGACTCAGAACTCCAAACAAGACAGGCCAACATTAACAACAATATTAACAACTTGTCTGACATAACTTCTATTGCAAAAATCAACGCAATGCAAAACTACAAACATGTCTGTATATATTACAATTTACTGATATAATAGAAAATGATAGATTTATTATATATATCTTGAACAAAATTTAGCTTGCACTCCATCTAAAGATGCGGGGCATGATCGCTTCTTGAGTTCTTGTTGCGTAAACGCGCGTGTTTATGCACCAAAAAGATACGTACAAGATATATATTCACTGGTCATAGCGAACAAAACTGATATATAACAGCGCGTGCAAAATCGTTATAAAAGTTTTCTCATATTAGTATGTCACTTTCCAACCATTTGTGAATGTTACATTCAGTTTCAAACAAAGCATACTAACCTAACTACAACTATTATAATCCTTTAACAGATATGCTTTCTCTAGATTAAAATGTAACTAACTTATATGTTTTCCTATATTATATAAGTGTAAAATGTAAATATATATCTGGAGATACTTGGAGATGAAGAAAATCTCAAATCATGTCCCCTTGTATTATAGTTTAGATCAACAGATCACAAACCTCTTTACAAAGAAAAGACGGAGATTTAATCCCAGTGATTGTTGTTGATTTAGTCTCCAGTCTAGTCGTAATTAAATAATGTGCAAATATCGAACACAAAGATTTGGCAAAACTTGAGCAAAATAGAGCAACCAGAGTAGTTGACAACTAGTAGGTATGATGATAAAGCATTTGAAGATCCTTACACTGCGTACATGTCATCACCTCAACAGAAGGCAATATGGATTAAGCAATAGTATTGAACACATCGAAAGTGGCAGAGACGACATTTGATGAGTAGATTCAGGTTCCTGACAACCGCGTCCCTGTTGGCTACAAACAGATCCCACAGAGGCACATATAAAAGAAATAAAAGTTAGTAAACAATATAAAGCAGAGTCACTCATATGTCCAACACATATTTACTTCTTATGTTGCAAGAAGATATCAGAAATGTAGTCTGGAGGCAAAACAACAGTTGGAAACAAAAATTAAAGCTCAAAAGCAACTGATTTCTTTTCCGAATATATACATTATATAACTTTGCAAATCTCTTTGTCCACCCATCCTTATGTTCATATTTTCCTGCTGGAATACACAACTGAAATTAGACATCTCATTGACATGTATATACATCCAAGTAATAAGTGTCCTCAAGAACAATTAACACCAACTTTTACAATCATGAATTACAATATAGATGAGCAGAGAAATTATAACGCACCTTTGTTACTTTGTATCAGCAATCTTAATACTTAACCTCACATTTCTTCTTAAAAGCTGATTTAAGAACCAGCAAGCAAGCAATAAAAAGATCAGAACCAACTAATCCTCCCACCACAATAGCCACTATTTTTTGTGTGTTTTGCCCCATGCTTTTCCCTTTACTACTTCCTGTATCTACAAGTTTAACACCAACATATCATTATAATCAAAATAGTCATCCACAAATAGTTACATACATCTACTTCCACACACATATGACCCCCCAAGAAAGAATCTAATTCATAAACAAATCAATAAAACATTCCGCAAAAACTAAAATAAATGTATACAAATTAATAAGAGATCAACATTCATAAACTATAGATATACTAAATCTAACACTAAAAGATCTAACTCCCAAATCAATCCTATCACATACCCAAACAATAAAATGTAATATCTCGAGGTGTTATAAACAAAAAATACGTAAAGGACATATAAAGCTTCGCCTAAAATACCAAGCAAGGCGCGAAGCAATAAGTCAGTCATACTTCTTTAGCCTTGTACATTTTACACAAACCAGAACAAAAAGATAAAAAAACATTAAAGCAGCATAACAACATAAAACAAGATAAAACTGAAACTGAATTCTCCAATTTAACATCGCCTAAATCCTAATCAGCTTACGAACTCCACCCCCACACCCAACATTTCAGTAGCCCTAAATTATACAAACTAGTGTCCTAAAAAACATGAAAGACAATAAAACATTAAAGGAGCATAGACAGTAACAATGTAACACAAAGCCCAAAAAACCGAGTTCTCTAACTTAACATCACCTAAATCCTAATTAGCATACACACTCCATCTCCACCCCCAATATCTCGTTAGCCCCAAATTACACAAACCAGTGTCCCGAGAAAATGAAATACAACAAAACATTCAAAGCCACATAAATAGTAACAGAAACAAGAAAACACCAAAACCGAGTTCTCCAATATAACATCACCTAAATCCTAATCAGCTTACACACTGTATCACTGATACAGTGGTGACTCAGAGGGGAGAAGAGAAAGAGAGAGAGAGAGAGCCTGGAAGTGCGAAGTTGGGAGAGCATCTGAGCAGAGTATTTGAGTAAATCTATGATATTATTTTTGGACTGCTGACTGAATCCAATTTAATTAACAATCAAATCATGGGAAAATCAAATCTGATTCACTAGAGTCTGTAGAAATAAAACTGATTATTATGAAGAGAGAAAGTAGGGTTTTGAGGGGAGGGGCGTTCAATATTTTCCTCAAAGTTAGTAGGCGGTACATTTCCCGGTCACCAAATCCGTGTGCAACTGTTTCTATTATAAAAATATATTATTAATTTTAAAACACTTGTTTTATTTTTATTAAATATATTTAATTTACTTTTTTCATAAGTTTTTATAATTTTTTATTAACTAAAAAATTAATTGTTTCTCTCACAGCTGCCACATTAGGAGTATGTGACCCACTTGTAGAGACCCCGGTGATACGTCAACATAATATTAATAAAAAATTAAATATTTTTATTTATAATAGCCTTGACAACATTTTTTACTTCTTTGCTAACATAATTAAAATATGTTGTAATATGTTAGATTAATGTTGTGCTGGGGCAATATTTTCTACGACAACATCACTTAATAATGTTGTATAAGGTCATTTATGGCAGTAGTGAATATTGTAAATAAATCCATTAGTCACTTGTTAAGTTTTATAAGGCGTTCAATTTATCATTATAATATTTTAAATCACTACACTAATATTATTAACTTCTATAAATAAATAAAATATATATTTCAATTATTATTTCATTTTATGTAAAAAATTACTAATTATTTAAATTCAAAAAAATTATCTTTAATTATATATGTCATTTTGGTAACACATTTTGACTCTACGGCAACATCAAAAAAGAGGGGTTGTGGTAGACATTGGTTTTGAAGGCTATTATTACACTTTTCTTTTGCAACCCCACCTTGAAGGGTTGCAGAATCCAATGTATGCCTTAGTGATTCCATCGAATTCTCCTAAATATTAAATTAAATTAAATCCAAGTACATGATGTATGAAGATCTTACCTTCATTCAGATATAGAAATGCAAGTCATTATAAAGAAATAACTACACATACTTCTATATATTCCGCTTACATTACCAAATCTAACAAGTACAAACTACAAATCCATAAAATATATTCCTATAATACAAAAATCCCTGCATAATACGAATTACAGATATGAACAAACAACTAACCGATGACATCATCGACGTTCTTCTTAGGCTTACCATACTTTTGTTCGATAAGTGTGGCCATAAAAAGAGGGGTGGTACCAAGCTTGTAAATATTGGGGACGTTTTAATTCTGAGCAATACTTTTGTTTGATAAGTGTGGCCATAAAATATAAGAAGATGTACATGTCTTGAATCTTGAAAGTGTGACACAAAGGAAGAGGCTATGGAACAGAGTATTGAAAATCATTATGTTGAGGCCATGATCAACCCACAAGCAGTTCTTGATTAAAGGGATTCGAGATATTCAGATGAAGGCTAGGCAACATTTATCAGCCATGGGATCGAGATTTTATGATGCTATCAACAAAGGTGGCAAGAGAGAACTTAGATATTGTCCTCCTAATAGTAAGAAGAAGTATATATCTCTTCGAATGGCATGCAAGGGCTATTTAGATAACGAATCGCAGTTCGGGGCAGTGCATGATAGTGTTCATGAGGGACCAGTTGGGAAAACAGGGGATGAAGTTGTTGGATCACAGTCTGGGAGAGTTAGTGATGAAGTTCTCGAAGGACAAGTTGGGAGAGAAAACAACGTGGAAGTTGCGGACAGCAAGAAATGAAGGCTGAATTCTGGTGATGAATTCTGGTGATGTGTATGGAGAAAGAATGATGCTTTGTATGAAAAGAAAGAGAGATGTTGTGGAGGAAGATGATGGTGCAGATATTTCAATTCCATTTTCTTCCGCTTAATCCAAGCTAACCCATGAATCCTTCAAAATTACCATTTAGCCAATAAATAAGAAAACTGAAATTCCTAGATAAATATTTAGAATAATACTTGAAGTGTATAAGTTCTAATAAACCAATTTAATGGTAATTGGGCAATTATATAAAATTTTTACTTTTGTAACTTCGGTCCAATCTTGATATAAACGGCAAGGCACAGTAGTAAAGTATAAGCACATCGTAACTAGTGGCCATTCCAGAAATTTGAAAATAAGATAAAAATTGAAATGCGAATAGAGTAGAAAAGCCTATGCTTTAACAATATAAAAAATCACATTAACAATAATAATAAATTTTCACATAAATTTATAAATTTGTAATGTTAATGTCATCCTAATTGAATTTTCTACTATCAAGTTGGTTTCTAACATTCGAACAAAATTATTGTGATGAAAAGTTAATTATCATGTTATAATTTTTACAACTTTCGAAATTTTTTGTAATATAACGAAATAGGATGGACATCCAAAAAGGAAAGTTTAAACAAATGAATAGTGCGGAGGGAGTAAAAAAATATAATTTGATCATTAAATTTCGAGTTTCCATGATCGTATAATGTCTAGCAATGTCATCAGCACAATAGTTTTTTAGAAAAACACATATTAATAATTTTTTTAAAATTTAATATATTTTTCACAATATTAGATTTATTTCCTCCGTGAAAATACAATGACTAGTTTTATATCATGTTTATTTGTAAGTTTACTTATTTATCTGATTTTCAATTCGATCAACCACTTTATATCTCTAAACTAAATGTCAATCTTGTAATATGTTATATGAATCGTAGAAATTTTGTTAGTAAATACATCATATAATTAATTTATATCTTGAGATGAACATAGACCGGATTTTGATCTATGTTTTGTCATGAATAATATTAATGCATTCATATCTTGAGATGAACAATATCGTTTACAGATATAGAAACGCATGCATTACGAGTCAAAACGCGTATTACAAATGTATTTAGAAAAATTACAGATAAATACAAATAGTGATGAAATTTGATATCAATAAAAGAATGGTGACATTCATTATCACTCAATTATTTATTGATATTATGAATATTTAATCCTTCCGATGTCAAATAGAAACATGAACAATTACTACATGGATACACGAGTAAGAAGGCCCTTTCCGCGAAACATCCAAAGTGTGTTTATTATATTCCAACTCATTTACTTTTCTAGTTAGAGACCAACGTCTAAAGGCTAACGTGGGCTCATGTATTACCAGTAACCTCCCCCAATGGGCCTTCCGTATTATTTCTATATATCTATGTCATTAATATATACAACACAGGTCCATAACAAGTCCATAATATTTGCAACATAGCTAATCACAAACACACACACTAAAAAAACACACACAAACTCACACAGAGACCCTCTTAGAAACAATGGCAGCAGAAAAGGGGAAGGCTATAGGCCTGAATACCCCCAGTGAGCAGGTAAAAAGAAAGAGGGGAAGGCCCCCAAAGTCTGACTCCGCCGGGAATTTGGTGGTGCCTCAAGGAAGTGCTGTATCTTCACCGCCAGCGATGAGTGCTGGTGCATCTCTGCCGATGAGAGGTGCCGTTGTTTCACAGCCTGTGCCACCGGTTGTTTTGCAAACACCCCCTGCACAAATCAAATTATCAAATAACACATATTTTTTCCCTTATAACATGGTTAATAATATTAAAGGCCTACAATGGATGGCCCCTGATTGTAACATAATATACTTAAAATCTAGAATGGAAACTCTAAGGATGAAATTAAATTGTAAAAAAAAATTTGCACATTACCAAAATTTCACACCAGATATAGAGTTTGGTGATTTTTTTTTGTTATAAATTTTTTTATTGAAAGTCCAATCTTATCCCATCATATTTCTACCAACTATACAGCAAGGACAAATTACCATACCAGCAGATAGTGCCGATCTTTTCCACCAATAAAACTTTGCTGATGTATCAAGAACAATCCCTGTAAAACAATAAAGAACAATTGTGAAACAAGTTAGTTCTACTCCCCCTCCACAATTTTACATGAAAATTAACTCTTATGTGTTGGTCCATGGATATGTTGGTTAATAATAACTTTTAAAAAAAATCTTACTAACAACAAGTAAATAAATATAAAACTATGAAGATGTGGACCAATTTTACAAATTGAAAGTATACCTAAGATGAGTTTTTCCTTTTGGTCATCTAATTCACCATCTCCTTCTTCATCTTCGTCTACAATGCCACATGATAATTTTACCATCTTCGTGTGCCTAATAATTTGATGATACCACATTAGTAATAGATGGTGGCTCAGGGGCTACAACAATTTTATATATATAGTGTAAGCCGAAATCTAGAACCATCTATGATGAACCATCTAGAATGATCGAGTGCTCTTAGCTATATATTTTAAAATTAGTTTTTAGGTACTAGTTTTAGAAGTTTCCAGAAGTTATTAGTGAATTTTACCAAAAAAAAACAAATGTGTAGAATTGTCTAGAAACATCTTTAAATTATGGTAAAGATATTTTAGAAGTATGTAGAGATATTATTTTTTAAAATTTATTATTAGTAAAATGAAATTGAATTAAAAAAGGGGAATCTACAGTTGTCTAGAAATATCTTTATAATATATTATTGGGCACACAGGTGTTAGATGCAAAGTTAATTACCACATTTTTTCAATTGTCTCCCATTTTCTATGGCTTTTAGTTAAGTTATTTTTTAAAAATTTAATAGATTTCAATTTTATTGATAGGGTTTCTCTAGTCTGTGCCCATGGGCACACATTAAGCATTAAATATTATGAATTTGGACTATTTTTATTGGAAGAATTGATGTAAATCCAGAGGGTTCATCAGCATTTATAACTAAAGACCAATCAAATTTTGACACAGCATGTCACAGAAAATCCCTTATTGATAAATGAAATAGTCTAGGAAAAAAATTATCATGGTAAAAAGTGAAAGAACACTAGAAATAAGATTGAGATGAACACCTGAAAAGGGTTGTCTAAAGAGTTGAAAAAGAAAAGGCCCCTCAAATTAATTTTTGAAAACAAAAACATGTGTAAATGTCAATTAAATCTAAGCAAGACAAGCAGGATTGTAAAATTTTATTAACCATGCGCATAGGCAATAATGTTAAACTAATATATTAATTTTATAAGGGATGATATAGATTAAAAGTGGACATGTATTTTATAAAATAAATATTTAAGGGGTTTATTTGTATTTATTGTGCAAAATAATCAATTAATAATATTAAATAACTATATTATGACTAGAAAAGCCAAACTAATTAATCACAAAAATTCTAATATTTTAATTTTAATATAATAAGCATGTCATTTCTCAAAGGAACAGTTATTCAACCTTACATATCTACATATATATAAATACACATATATAAATATATATTATAGGATTTTCTTTTTTTTTCTTACTGTTTATAATCATTATTTATTAAATCGATAAGTATTTATTTTTATTGTTATCTATGAGATACATAATAATATTAAGAGTATTATTATGAGATATTGTAATTATCCTTTTTATTCAAATATTCTGTAAACACAACTTTACTATATTAGTTCATCTAGTGCTAATTAATGCAAGGTTGGTTTTGCGCGTAAGCCACCAATTCTATCATGTTAGTTTGGTTAGTATTAATTAATGTGAGAGGAGGTTGGTGCTGGTGTGCCCGTAAATTAAACTAACATATTTCTCGTACACAATGACTTTTTTTGTTAACGATAAGAGGCTTATTTGTTCAACATAATGAGTATTTGTTGTAAACTATAGGCACTACAAGAAAATAGGACAAAATCGACCGTAAAAAATGGTCGGTTAAGAGGAAAAATGGTCGGTTAAAATAGTCATAGCCGACCACAGGGCATGGTCGGTTTTAGCCTAGTCGGTTATGACTTTTGGTCCGGTTTAACCCTCATAACCGACCAACATAGTGGTCGGTTAAGTGCCTGGGCATTTTATTCAAATGTGGGGTCACTATGTACACGTGGCAACACACGGGTTGCCACCTCACTGAGTCACTATGTAGGTGGTCGGTTATGTCTATTTTTAAAAAGTTGACTGGAACTCATAACCGACCGTGGTCAAAGTGTGCACATCGGTCGGTTTTATTTCAGATGCTAACTTAAATATCATAACCAACCACCCTAAAACCGACCGCCCTCTAAAGGAGACGGTCGGTTTTATAAAGTTGGTCGGTTATGTCCCTTGGCGGTCGGTTTCCTGGGTTTTGTAATGGTCAAAAGTGGTCGGTTATGCCTATTTTCTGTCGGTTTTAAGGTCTGATTTTAAAAAAAATTGCAGGTTTTTCTACAGTCCCTGTATAGAAAACTAAATCAATACACAAACCAATCACAAATCCAATCCAATCACAACTAAACAACCAAACAACAATAATAATCATTAAACTATACTACTCAAAATCATTCTCCAAAACTAGTAAATTTCACAATTAAACCATAGTAATTAAATCCAACGTGAACATTCACAAACTCTGATAATCGGAGGATTAAACCGTATCATTTCATCATTATAATCAATCCCAAATAACCGACAAAGTATCAAACCATCAAAACATATTATATTTCATCCCATAACCATTAAATTATAATAACCGACAAATCAACATCGGACGATCCACCGCCATCACCGCCGCCATCACCGCCGCCATCCTTAAAGTCCTCGTCATCGGAGGTCTCATTGTCGGATGTGTAATCCTTATCGACTTCCATAGCACGCCGATTTACATGTGAATGAAACAAATAAATAAATAAGAAGGTCAAAAATTATACCTCCGCAAAATGAGCTTTCGTCTTTTGGACGATATCTTCAATCAAGGAGACCACGATATGCACGATCTCGCCACCGATAAGGTTATTCCATTGTAATCTTTGGCTAGGATCGGAGGATGGATCCGAGGCCTCGAGACCGGTACGTGCGAATGTAGCTATCTCCGCATCGGAAAGTTAGCGAGCAACCCGATTTGGAATAGCACGGATCTCTGTAAGCACAGTCCTCACGATGGCAAGATATATATTGTCGGGGATGGCTTCACGTTGTCTCGGAGCGGAAGAGGATGAGCCGACTTCATTCCGTGTGGAATCTAGGTACCGGGTAGCAAGTGTAGGCAAGAGATCGGTGGCCCGAGCATTGGGGAACCCCACCATATAATTATTTTTCGGCTATGTACATTGGGGGACTTCCAAGGCTTCCATCCACCAATCCCACGGCTCATCCCGATCACCCGTTTGTGCAACCTCCACATGCATGCACTCGAGAATGACGGCATATCGTTCCTACAAATTCATTTAAAACAATTAACGATGCATTTAAAATCAAATAAAAATACCTATAAAATCACATATAAAAATGCATTTAAAATCACATAAATACATATAAAATCACATATTAACGATGCATTTAAAATCACATAAAAATGCATATAAAATCACATATAAAATGCATTTAAAATCATATAAATACATATAAAATCTTATATTCATGATGCATTTAAAATCACATAAAAATGCATATAAAATCACATAAAAATACATTTAAAAGCAAATGAAAATACATATAAATTCACTTATTAAAGATGCATTTAAAATCACATAAAAATGCATATAAAATCACATATAAAAATGCATTTAAAATCACATAAATACATATAAAATTACATATTAAAGATGCATTTAAAATCACATAAAAATGCATATAAAGTCACATAAAAATGCATTTAAATCACATGAAAATACGTATAAATTCACTTATTAAAGATGCATTTAAAATCACATAAAATGGTCATAAAATCACATAAAAATGTATTTAAAATCACATGAAAATACATATAAATTCACTTATTAAAGATGTATTTCAAATGACGTAAAATGGTCATAAAATCACATAAAAATTAACGCAATACGCATAGCGGCCGGTGTAGTGTAGACGGGATTTTCCGGATCGGATCCAACTTTCATATGACATTTATCCCACACCTCGAGTTTCGTCGGCTTTTTCTTATTTTTGTTCGTCAAAACCTTTCAAAATATTAAACAACTTATATTAGCACGTCCTAATAATTAGTTGATTATATTAAATATGGAGAACGTGTATGTATGTGTGTGATGGAATATAATAATATTACCTCCTGAACTTTATTGAATGACCTTGCACCGGAACTATGCAATCTTTCAACTTGTTGTCGGTTGGCGGATCCAACCGATGACTGGTGCAAGTGTCCGTCGTTCTTCTCCCAATACTGTAAAAGGTCCTTCCAAAAAGGAATGAACCAATAAGGCGGCTTCAAAGACAACTTGCTCACGCCCTCCTCCCTTGCTTTTCACTCCACCCTCTTCTTAAGCTCGTTCAAAGTCCTTTTTATCGTCACTTTAATGTGATCTTCCATAATTTTTCGGGCTTTTGAACGGGTTTGCCCCTTAAGATGCCTATAATATTTCTAAAATTGCAAAAAAAAAAAGAAAACAAAGATAAATGCATCATAAAATCAAGAAATAAATGACAACTACAAAAAAAATGAATTTTACTTACTTGAAACTCCTCAACTCTTGTATTCAACCAACTCGGGTGATGTTCTTCGATATTGGTATAAGTGTACAATGTTTGACTACGTTTTCTTCCTAATTTTTCACCGTGCGACATCCACACGGTATAACCCACAAGCATCCCTTTAGCGAGCAAATGAAATCTAACATCATCAATCTTTAACCAATTCAAATTTTTACAACATTTACATGGACATTTCATTGTACCATCTTCCATTCCATTTTCACTAGCAAATTTTAAAAAAAAATCTACACCAATTCTATATTCCTTGGTCAATAAAATTTTATCGGTTTGCAATTGATTACCAATCTAACTTCGATCAATGGTTTCCATCTACAATAATATTTTTTAAAGTTTAAAAAAACATATTTAACAAATAATTTATCATTAATCTCATAATTATTCATGTATTTCATAAAACACACACACACACACACTATAATTACAATAAATGAAACTAACTTACAAATTATCTACTACCAAACTTCAATTCTCACAACAAACATTATATAAAAAATAAAATATTAAATACATACAAAAACATTTAATACATACACCAACATAAACACACACACACGCATTAATTACAAAATATGGAAAGAACTTACAATTTTCTAAAACTCGTCCACTTCAATCCTCAAACACTTGGGTCTTTTTATTTTTTTGACCAAAATCAAGAAATGAGGGATATAACCAAAAAATTAAAAAAATAGGTTAAAACTGACCGTTAGCGGTCGGTTTTAGGCAGAAGAATAAAACGACACTGTTTTATATGTAACGGGTACTTTTTTGTACTTAATATTAATTTTTTATTATTCTACAAAACCGACCACCAAATGTGGTCGGTTTTAACCTGCAGAATTTATGGAAATAATCGACCACATATGGGTGGTCGGTTTTAAAAGTGACACATCAACAAAACGGTATCGTTTTGTTTCGGTAAAACCGACCACCAGGGGATGGTCGGTTTTATGTGTGTCACATCATTAATACGGTGTCGTTTAGTTGGCATATAACCGACCACTGACGTCGGTCGGTCCGTTATATCCGGTCGGTTTTACCATGTTTTCTTCTAGTGAGGCTTTTGAAATTTGCTGGCGAATAGCTGATAATATTATACCAATATAATAACTTCTTAGCAAGCTTAACAAGGGTATTAGAACTTTAGATAATGGTTCATAACAATATCAGATGGGCTCATAAATGAGCCTCGGAAGATGAAGGTGGGCTACCACAAGCTCGGATTAAGGTGAATGCAGGCAGGCTTTATAATACGGGTTTATGAAAGTTAGAAAGCCTGATAATTCTGATCACACCGAAGGAGACAGATTCCACAGTATCGAGGCTAATGTGTGAAGGGAAAGATTGTTGGGAGTTGTCAAACAACTTTTGTGAGGTGGGCAGTTTGCTAGTTAATAAGTAATCAGTTAACTCATGTAGCATGAGGTGTTTTGGTATGTGCCCAAAAACAAATAGACTCAGCAGCCAGAAATATCATACTAATATGGAATTAAGCATACTCAAAAAGTTCGACAAGTTTTATGGGCCCAGGGAGAGACAAACAAACGACCTCAGGATGAGCTCAAGGAAAAGGCTGATGGGACTTACAGTATAGGCCTATTGAGATTTTGTTATTTAGCATATGTTAGTGCACACTATTGTGACCAAGATGTTGCATAAAGTAGATTAGGATAAAAAAGATACTTTAGTCCAATCCATAATGGAATATAAATTTTCATTGAGCTTTCACAGACTAGCCGACTAGGTAGGGCTATTCATTAACTGAGCTATTCATGAACAAACTCGATCTCATAAAGGGCTCATTTGGATCGGTTCGTTTACAAACTCGAACTTGAGCTCGAACATAAAAATTTGTTCGTGAAGCAAAATGAGCTTGAGCCGAGTTTTAATAAGTTCGACTCAAACTCGGCTCGAGATTGGCATGTTAATGCTAAAAACATTATTTTCTGAATTTTTTAATTATACTTATACCACATAATTAGTTAGATATTCTAATATATACAGAGATGAAGAGAGATGAGGACAAGGGCTTTTCATATTCACAACCAAATCATAACTAAATTAGAAATACAACCAAATCGAAGAAATATTTTTAAACAACGACTTACAAACTCTTCACTTCTTAATAAAACCCTAAATCTGAAGCCGCACTTTGTTGATAAAATCCTTAATCAGAAGCCACACTTAATTGAAATAAAGAGGATGTATTTTCCCATCATTACACCATATATGACCTTTAACAATACTTATTTTGATGTTACAAGCAAAAATGTTACCTCAAATAACTAAAATTGGATATAAGGTAACATTTGATTTTTGTGTTGCAGTAGACAATAGTTGAAGTTACCATAAATATGCTGAAAATGCTATTGTATCATAAAATATAGTGTTAGTATTAATATTATAATTAGTGTTACCATATGGATAAATAAAAATTAAACAAAAATGATAATAATTTGAATTTACGACGATTTGAACATTCCGTCGTAACTTAATTATTTTTATTAAAATTTTAAATTGTAATTAAATAAAAAACTATTTTACCTAAATTTACGATGAAATATTTATGACAGAAAAGATTGGCTCGTCCAATTTACGACGGAAATTAGAATTCGTCGTAAGTTATCAAAGAGGGAAATTTAACTTTTTCCCCAAAATTTTGGCGGTAAATTTGACTTTTCTCAAATTTTTGGCAGCCAATAATTTATGACGGATTCCGTCGTAAATTAGCACATAATTTTTGATATTTTCAATTTTTTTAAAAAATTATTTCATGATCCAACAATATTAATATCAACATTTATTTGGATCGTTGAAAAATATTTTTAAAATAATCGAAACACCAATTCAGAACTAAACACTAGTTAGTTGTACAAGTCAAACTCATGCTTGACTGTTAAAATGGCAAATCAAATGTAATTATTTTGATATGAAATTTTGGTTATATCACTAATATATATATATATATATATATATTTACATCCATGCGGTTGGATCATTGAAAAATATTTTTAAAATATTTGAAACACCAATTCAAAACTAAACGCTGGTTAGCTATACTAGTCAAACTCATGCTTGACTGTTAAAATGGCAAACCAAATAAAATTATTTTAATATGAAATTTTGGTTATATCACTAATATATATATCTATTTACATCTATATGGTTGGATCATTGAAAAACATTTTTAATATAATCGAAACACCAATCTAGAACTAAACACGGGTTAGCTCTACTAGTCAAACTCATGCTCGACTTTTAAAATGTCCAACCAAATAAAATTATTTTGATATGAAATTTTTCTTATATTACTAATATATATATCTACTTACATCCATAAGGTTGGATCGTTAAAAAATATTTTTAAAATAATCGAAACACCAATTCAGGATTAAATACTAGTTAGTTGTACTAGTCAAACTCATGCTTGACTGTTAAAATGGCAAACCAAATATAGTTATTTTGATATAAAATTTTGGTTATATCACTAATATATATATATATATCTATTTACATCCATGCGGTTGGATCGTTGAAAAATATTTTTAAAATATTTGAAACACCAATTCAGAACTAAACGCTGGTTAGCTGTATTAGTCAAACTCATGCTTGACTGTTAAAATGGCAAACCCAATATAACTATTTTGATATAAAATTTTGGTTATATCACTACTATATATATCTATTTACATCCATGCATTTGGATCGTTGAAAAATATATTTAAAATAGTCGAAATACCAATTCAAAACTAAACATTGGTTAGTTGTAGTAGTCAAACTCATACTTGACTGTTAAAATGGCAAACCAAATATAATTATTTTGATATGAAATTTTGATTATGTCACTACCGTATATATCTATTTACATCCATGCGGTTGGATCGTCGAAAAATATTTTTAAAATAATTGAAACACCAATTCAGAACTAAATACTGGTTAGTTGTACAAGTCAAACTCATGCTTGACTGTTAAAATGACAAACCAAATATAATTATTTTGATATGAAATTTTGGTTATATCACTAATATATATATCTAATTTACATCCATAAGGTTGGATCGTTAAAAAATATTTTTAAAATAATCGAAACATCAATTCAGGATTAAACACTAGTTAGATGTACTAGTCAAACTCATGCTTGACTGTTAAAATGGAAAATCAAATAAAATTAGTTTGATATGAAATTTTGATTATATCACTAATATATATATCTACTGAGATCCATATGGTCGGATCGTTGAAAAATATTTTTAAAATAATCGAAACACAAATTCAGGACTAAACGCTGGTTAGCTGTAGTAGTCAAATTCATGCTTTACCATTAAAATGGAAAATCAAATAAAATTATTTTGATACAAATATTTTTTATATCACTAATATAATATCTATTGACATCCATACGGTTGAATCGTTGAAAAATATTTTTAAAATAATCGAAACACAAATTCAATTCATGACTAAACACTGGTTAACTGTACTAGTCAAACATGATTAAAATGGCAAACAAAAAAAGTATTTTGATATAAAATTGTAAGTTGTAACTTTAGGGTTGAAGAGCACTTTAAAAACTCACTATTAAATAATAATATCTTAAATCTCGTGCGATACTTGAATTCCGTTAATATGTAAATAAATTTAAAATTTTATTTTATTCAATCATATATTAATTTTAATATATTTATTTAAATATATAATAAATATAGATTTATAATTAAAATTATACAGAAATTAGAAAATAGTTGTGATCGTAGTTTAGTAGTATATCGTAGTTTAGGGTGATAAGGAGACCAATTAAATATTAATTGGTCTTCTTATATGAATATACTATTTTTATTTTATTAACTTTTTATATATACTCCTATAAAAAAATTATATAAGAATTAATCGGATTGTAAAAAATTAAATAAAACTCGTTTAAAATTTGAAAGTTTTCCATATCAAAATCTCTAACACCACTAATTTACCTTTTATAATTTCGTTACCATGTGTTTATTTGAAATGGAAATATGAGGTACATAATAGACTACGTGTCAGTTATTTATTTGACGAACCCGTGTCACACGGATTGCCAGTATGTAAACAACTCACAGCCCTTAGATAATATAGACAAACTGGACAAAAACATACATCTCCTCTCTCCTTTGCCTCACTGCCCAGATCTACAATCTTAATCCCCATACATCAACGAAAACCAAAATTTGATACAACCCATTTAGTTTTATCAATTGGTCATGCTTTTGCTAAATAGTGTAGTAATCATATTATCGTCACATGGTTTTAAATATCACCTGCTAAGATCAAACAATCACACTATCAACGATCAGATTTTTTCGATTTCTAGAAAGATTTTGAGTCAAAAAGGCAAAATGGATTCGATTATGATGAACATAAATACGAAGAATTTAGGTGAGTTTAGTGGTTCTCGAGATTTTTTAAAGCAAGTGGAGTTGAAAGATGTGAGATTGGAGCCTAAATCTATACATGGACATGCTCAGCAGACAAATTTAGAGTATTTGTTATTGTTGGATGTTGATAGATTGGTTTGGAGTTTTAGGAAAACTGCTGGGTTGTCCACTTCAGGTGTTGCCTATAGAGTTTGGGAGGTGCCTGACTGTGAACTTCACGGACATATTGTAGGTTTATTTAGCTTTTACAGCATTTGATTTTCTACTGGTTTTATGGTAACTTTATGTTCTTCTTTAATGTTATGTGTTAGCCTATTTACTATCTTTTTGTGACCAGGATTGACAGTGATTGAGTCTGGAAAAGGAATCAGAAGAATTAGAATCAAGGACAATAGGCTTGGGAAGGACAACGGGGCAACTCTTATTGACTGCAGCATCGCAAAGAGATGGATTACCCTATAGGGAGGGGATATATTATTGAAGAAACCACCAGCAGGCAGTTCACCTTGAACCTGGTTGTGTGATATGTTGAAGGAAATAAGGTGGGCAAGATTAGCTAAATATGGAAAAATCAGCGCTCCACACATAACTTGTCGATTCGTTAGAGAGCGATTCGATAGTGTGTTGTACTTGGAGATGACGACTATTCCTAAATTGGGATAATACTAGTGGTTCAAATAGTTGAATTGGGGTTTCCCGAAAGTGACCGGAATCCGGCTAGATATTTTTTTTTAATCCTGGAAATACAAACTTACGACGGTTGTTCATCAAATATTCCGTCGTAAGTTACTAATTTACGACGTATAGTTGCGTCGTAAATTTGTGTTTTATTTTATTAAAGATGGGTCTCGCAAGAAAACATACGATGTTTTCTCCGTTGTAAGTAACTAACATACGACAGTATTATTCGTTGTATGTTAATAACTTATGATGGAATATTCCGTCGTAAGTAAATTTATTATTTTATTGGGTATGTGGGCCCCGCCTTCCTAACTTGCGACACAATTTTATCTTGTGACGAAAAAATGAACTTACTACTCGACCAAAAATGACGATTTTTTTCCGTCGTAAATGGCTCAATTATGACGATTTCAGTTCAAAAAAACCATCGTAAATGGCCAGATTTCTTGTAGTGTTAGAGTTAAAGCAAGGGGATTGTAATTAACGTCTTGGAGTAAATTAGGGTTCTAGTAATTAGGGTTTGTAGAAATTGGGGATTTCTCTCAACTGGGTTCGACAATGAGAGCTTGTTATTAGGGTTCGAGCAAATGCTTTCTTCTGAAGAATTTGGGTCTTTTTTCTTGTTCAGTTCAACATGTATGCTCTTATTTTATTCTTTGATCTTGTTAATACGATTATACTCAATATATATATATATTAACTGTTTGATATAAAGCTGAGAAAAATAAGCACATAAATTTTGCTTGTCAAAAATAACTTTTCCTTCTGATAATGATATTACATAATAAATAGAATGACTTGAAAATAAAAAAACAGAAAGCTAAAAACTAGGACTCCACTAAACTGACTACATCACAACGTTAACAATGTTTATTCAGCATGATCCTACTAAGACGGAATTACTTGCACGACCTTGCACGACCGAGTCGTGTAAACACAAAACACACACACACCTACGCCTAAAACAAACAGAACACTAAGAAAGGTTTCAGATTATTTTGCAACAATTTCCCTCTTAAGCTGAAACTTGTCTGGTCAAGTCTTTCACTCCTAACAGAGTTCTTATCTTCTCGAACCTTGCTATTGCCAGAGGTTTAGTTAAACAATCTGCCCGCTGTAACTCTCCACTTACATGTCTTAATACGATTTCCCCACGGTCCACACATTCTCTGATAAAGTGGTAACGCACATCAATGTGCTTACTTCTTCCATGAAAAACAGCATTTTTTGCAAGATCAATTGCAGACCTGTTGTCCAAATACAAAATGATTGGGCTTAGCTTTTCACCCGTCAGTTGGCTTAATAAATTCCTAAGCCATATGCCTTGGCATGCTGCTGCAGTTGCAGCCATGAATTCGGCCTCGCAAGACGACAAGGCAACGCATTTTTGCTTTTGAGAAACCCAGGTGACCAAACTATCATTTAGATAATAAACCATTTCACCTGTACTGCGTCTGTCATCGAGGTTCCCTGCTAGGTCACTATCCGAGTACCCTGTCAAAAGATTGTTTCTACTTTCATCAGAATATACCAACCCAAAATGCAATGTCCCTTTTACGTACCTGAGGACCCTCTTTGCTGCATTTAAGTGCATCACAGTTGGGCGCTCCATATGTCTACATATGATACCCACGACATATGCTATATCTGGTCGTGTATGGACCAAGTATCGAAGCCCACCGATTATACTCTTATATTTAGTGGAATCAACTAGTTGCCCTCCCTCATCTTTGGTTATCTTTTCTTTAGGATCCATAGGGTATTTGGTGGGGTTGCATTCTCCCATTCCAGCCGTCTCGAGAATTTTCTTTGCGTAACCTGCTTGTTTAAGCTTGATAAACCCATTACCCTGTTCGACCTCCATACCCAGGTAGTAGCTCAGCTTCCCTAGATCACTCATTTCAAACTTAAGATTCATCTGGTTCTTGAACTGTTTTATCATGTCTTTACTTGAGCCTGTAACTAACAGATCATCAACGTAAACAGCTACAATCAAGCTTTCATTAACTTCTTTCTTTGTGTATACAGCATGTTCAAAAGGGCATCTCACAAAGCCAAGACTTTCAAGGCACGAATTCAGCTTGGCGTGCCAGGCTCTAGGCGCCTGACGTAAACTATATAGAGCCTTCAACAATTTGTAAACCATGTGTTCTTGACCCGCAATTTCGAACCCCTCGGGTTGAACAACATAAACATCCTCGCTGATCTCTTCATTAAGGAATGTTGTTTTCACGTCTAAATGATGAACTTCCCACTTTTCTTTAGCAGCCAGCGCTAACAGCAGCCTTACAATTTCAATTCTTGTGACGAGTGCGAATAATTCATCAAAGTCAACCCCGTGATCCTGGACATATCCTTTGGCCACCAACCTCGCCTTGTAGTTGACTATTTTCCCATCTGCATCCTTCTTTAATTTAAAAATCCACTTTAAGCCAATTATTTTCTTATCAACAGGAGGAGTCGTTAGCTTCCAAGTACCATTTTTCTTGATCGACTCGATTTCCCTTTCCATTGCAAACCTCCAATTCTTGTCTGTCATAGCCTGCTTGTAGTTGTTAGGCTCTTCAGCTCCTGCAAATAATAACTCCTCATCTGCTTCAATTTCCTCCGTGTTTTCATAAATTTCAGCAATCGACCTGATTCGTTTTGGCTCTGCACTATCATCATAGTCGTCTGGATTGAGTCGTGGCACAGGTGGTGTTGCAACAGGCGTAGCACTTCGAGAATCTACATCTGCATCAACTTGCTCGATTTCATTTGTCGTTTGCTGACCATTCTCTTCCCAATCTGTATCATGAACATCAAACAAGGATTATAGTTCCTCTGTCTCATCTGTTACTTTCTCCCATTCCCAAGGTTTTGTCTCCTCAAAAATCACATCCCTACTGACGTGAACCTTGTTATTTTTAGGAACATAAAGTCTGTAACCCTTCGTCCCTGGTTCCTTTCCCAAATTGATCATTCTCCTACTTCGATCATCAAGCTTCGTGATTAAATTCCCTGGTACTTTTACATGAGCCAAGCAACCGAAAACCTTTATGTGACCCACTTCTGGTTTCTTTCGCGACCAAGCTTCATAAGGCGTGATGCCAGACAAGGCACGTGTAGGGAGTCTATTCAATAAGTAAATTGAGTGCCTGACTGCCTCTCCCCATAACCTTGCAGGTAGCTTCATTTCTTTTAGACAACTCCTAGCCATCTCGACGACTATTCTGTTGCGTCGTTCAACTACGCCATTTTGTTGTGGAGTATAAGGCGTAGTGAGGTGCCTTTCTATACCTTCAGCTTCACAGTACCTCTTGAATTCATTAGAGTTAAACTCCCCACCCCTATCGGTATGAAAAACTTTCACTTTTTTCTCTGGACCACTTTCGACAAGAGCTCTAAATTTTTTAAAAGCACTCAATGCTTCGTCTTTAGTTTTCAGAAAATATACCCACATTACTCTACTGTAATCATCCACTAATAAAAAGAAATACTTCTTAACTGTAGCTGTCTCGGGAGTGATGGGGCCACACAGGTCTCCATGAACTAATTCCAACACCTTGCTCGCGTGGTACTTGGCCTGAGAGGGAAACGGTTTTCGCGTTTATTTTGACAATAAACAGCCAGTGCACACATCTTTAGGCTGTGTAATTCTTGGCATACCAGTCACCATCTCATATTTGCACATCAATTCTAAAGCCTGATAGTTAACATGTCCGAATCGAGAGTGCCACAACTTTGCATCCTCTACAGCTTTCGTCATCAGACACGACCCTTTGCTAGACTCAATAATCAGTTTATACAATCTATTTGGAGATCTTTTCACCTTCATGAGAAGCATGTCATGTCTGTCATATACCCACAGGAACTGACCTCGTAGGATTACCTTATTTTCTTCTTCAGACATTTGGCCAAGGCTTATAATGTTATTTCGAAGGGTTGGGATATAATAAACATCCTTGAGTATGCGTTCCTCTCCTGTTTTACACTTGAGAGCAATTGATCCCTTACCTTCGATTTTGACCATAGACCCATCTCCAAAGCGTGCCAATCCTGATATCCCTTCATCAATTTCAACAAATTTTGACTTAAAACCCGTCATGTGATTACTCGTCGAGATACCACAAATTAGTTTCACTTCCTTGTTCAGTATTCCTGGACAGCTGTAGTGACATCACCCCTGTTTCATTGAGCATCATTTGGCCTGATTCCTCCTTGTCATGTTTGGCCAGAAGTAATGCAAGGGTGATAAGGAGGGGGATAAAAAATGAGGAAGATGAACCTGCTGATAAATAGCTAGGAACTTAATCGATTCGCCGCTAGAACTCAAACCCCTACTTGGGAATACAGAAATTGAACTTGATGCATAGTGTTCAGGTGGGAGATAAGATGTGAGAGAAAGAAATTGAACAAGGGTGTGCACAGTAATTGATTTTATAGTTGTGATATAATATGGTGTGACATATATATATATATATATATATGGTAAAATTTTACAAGAGATTAGTAACAAAAATATGCACGACCGATCTAGAATTGCTACAGATTAGTAACAGAATAAATATAACCGATATACAATTATAACAGACTAATAAGGAAAAACAGATAACCGATCTATAATTATCAACCGATTACTAACTGAATACAAGTTGGACAGGTGGAACTGACAACGAACAATGTGGTTAGTATTGAGTTACTAATCTGTTAGTAAATTATTGTTATTCTATTAGTATTCTGTAGTTAAATATCTGTTGTCAATTCATTAGTAACTCTGTTATAACTTTTGGTCTAGCCAACGGAAAATTTCGTTGGCAACTTTTCATTATTAACCCGTTGCGAAACCGTTGATGTTATATCGACTTTTCAAAAGCTTGCAATTGGTTGGCAATCCGTTGGTAATTGCTAACACATAGATTTCCGTCAACCACTTTTGTTGGTAAAAATGAGATTTCTTGTAGTGAATTTTGTTCGATAAGTGTGGCCATAAAATACAAGAAGATGTACATGTCTTGAATCTTGAAAGTGTGAAACAAAGGAAGAGGCTATGGAACAGAGTATTGAAAATCATGTTGTTGAGGCCATGATCAACCCACAAGCAGTTCTTGATTAAAGGGATTCAAGATATTCAGATGAAGGCTATGCGACATTTATGAGCCATGGGATGGAGATTTTATGATGCTATCAAGAAAGGTGGCAAGACATAACTTAGATATTGGCTTCCTAATAGTAAGAAGAAGTATATATCTCTTCGAATGGCATTCAAGGGCTATTTAGATAACGAATCGCAGTTCGGGGTAGTGCATGATAGTGTTCTTGAGGGACCAGTTGGGAAAACAGGGGATAAAGTTGTTGGATCACAGTCTGGGAGAGTTAGTGATGGAGTTCTTGAAGGATAAGTTGGGAGAGAAAACGTGGAAGTTCCGGAAAGCAAGAAATGAAGGCAGAGTTCTGGTGATGTGTATGGAGAAAGAATGATGGTGCAGATATTTCAATTCCATTTTCTTCCGCTCAATCCAAGCTAACTGATGAATCCTTCAAAATTACCATTCAACCAATAAATAAGAAAACTAAAATTCCTGATAAAAAATTTAGAATAATACTTGAAGTGTACAAGTTCTAATAAACCAATTAAATGGTAACTGGGTAATTATATAAAACTTTTACTTTTGTAACTTCCGTCCAATCTTGATATGAACGGCAAGGTAAAAATTGAAATGCTAATAGAGTAGACAAGCCTATGCTTTAACAATATAAAAAATCACATTAACAATAATAATAAATTTTCACATAAATTTATAAATTTGTAATGTTAATGTCATCCTAATTGAATTTTCTACTATCAAGTTGGTTTCTAACATTCGAACAATATTATCGTGATGAAAAGTTAATTATCATATTATAATTTTTACAACTTTCGAAATTTTTTGTTATATAACGAAATAGGATGGACATCCAAAAAGGAAAGTCTAAAGAAATGTATAGTGCGGAGGGAGTAAAAAATATAATTTGATCATAAAATTTCGAGTTTCCATGATCTTACAATGTCTAGCAATGTCATCAGCACAATAGTTTTTTAGAAAAACACATATTAATTATTTTTTAAAAATTTAATATATTTTTCACAATATTAGATTTATATCCTTCGTGAAAATACAATGACTAGTTTTATATTATGTTTATTTGTAAGTTTAATTATTTATCTGATTTTCAATTCGATCAACCACTTTATATCTCTAAACTAAATGTCAATCTTGTAATATGTTATATGAGTCGTAGAAATTTTGTTAGTAGATACATCAAATAATTAATTTTATATTTTCAAATGAACATAGACGGATTTTGATCTATGTTTTGTCATGAATAATAATAATGCATTAATAGCAAGCAACAAAACAATATAGTTTACAGATATAGAAACGCATGCATTACGATTCAAAATGCGTATTACAAATGTATTTAGAAAAATTACTAATAAATACAAATAGTAATGAAATTTGATATCAATAAAAAGAATCGTGACATTCATTATCACTCAATTATTTATTGATATTATGAATATTTAATCCTTCCGATGTCAAATAGAAACATGAACAATTACTACATGGATACACGAGTAAGAAGTCCCTTTCGGGGAAACATCCAAAGTGTGTTTATTATATTCTAACTCATTTACTTTTCTAGTTAGAAAACAACGTATAAAGGCTAACGTGGGCTCATGTATTACCAATAACCTCCCACAATGGGCCTTCCGTATTATTTCTATATATCTATGTCATTAATATATACAACACATGTCCATAACAAGTCCATAATATTTGCAACATAGCTAATCACAAACACACACACTAAAAAAACACACACAAACTCACACAGAGACCCTCTTAGAAACAATGGCAGCAGAAAAGGGGAAGTCTATAGGCCAGAATACCCCCAGTGAGCAGGTAAAAAGAAAGAGGGGAAGGCCCCCAAAGTCTGACTCCGCGGGGAATTTGGTGGTGCCTCAAGGAAGTGCTGTATCTTCACCCCCAATGATGAGTGCTGGTGCATCTCTGCCGATGAGAGGTGCCGTTGTTTCACAGCCACCATTAACTGTTGTTGCTTCACAGTCTGTGCCACCGGTTATCTAGAAATATCTTTATAATATATTATTGGTGCATTAAGCACACAGGTGTTAGATGCAAAGTTAATTACCACACTTTTTCAATTGTCTCCCATTTTCTGTGGCTTTTAGTTAAGTTATTTTTTAATAATTTAATAGATTTCAATTTTATTGATAGGATTTCTCTAGTGTGTGTCCATGAGCACACATTAAACATTAAATTTTATGAATTTGAAGTATTTTTATCGGAAAAATTGATATAAATGCAGAGGGTCCATCAACATTTATAACTAAAAACCAATCAAATTTTGACACACCACATCACAGAAAATCCCTTATTGATAAATCAAATAGTCTAGGAAGAAAATTACCATTGTAAAAAATGAAAGAACACTAGAAATAAGATTGAGATGAACACCTGAAAAGGGTTGTCTAAAGAGTTAAAAAAGAAAAGGCGACACAAATTAATTTTTGAAAACAAAAACATGTGTAAATGTCAATTAAATCTAAGCAAGACAAGCACGATTGTAAAATTTTATTAACAAGGCGCATACACAATAATGTTCAACTAATATTTTATTTTTATAAGGGATGATATAGATTAAAAGTGGACATGTGTTTTATAAAATAAATATTTAAGGGGTTTATTAGTATTTATTGTGCAAAATAATATAATAAGCATGCCATTTCTCAAAGGAACAGTTCTTCAACCTTACATATCTACATATATATAAATACACATATATAAATATATATTAGGATTTTCTTTTTTTTATATTTTATAATCATTATTTATTAAATCGATAAGTATTTATTTTTATTGTTATCTATGAGATACATAATAATATTAAGAGCATTATTATGAGATATTGTAATTATCCTTTTTATTCAAATATTCTATAAACACAATTTTATTATATTAGTTCATCTAGTGCTAATTAATGCAACGTTGGTTTTGCCGGTAAGCAACCAATTTTATCATGTTAGTTTGGTTAGTGTTAATTAATGTGAGAGGAGGTTGGTGCTGGTGTGCGAGTAAATTAAACTAACATATTTCTCGTACACAATGACTTTTTTTGTTAACGATAAGAGGCTTGTTTGTTCAACATAATGAGTATTTGTTGTAAGCCATAGGCACCACAAGAAAATAGGACAAAATCGACCGTCAAAAATGGTCGGCTAAGAGGCAAAACGGTCGGTTAAAATGGTCATAACCAACCACAGGGCATGGTCGGTTTTAGCCTGGTCGGTTATGACTTTTGGTCGGGTTTAACCCTCATAACCGACCAACATAGTGGTCGGTTAAGTGTCTGGGTATTTTATTCAAATGTGGGGTCACTATGTACACGTGGCAACACGTGTGCACATGTGTTGCCACGTCACTGATTCATAACCGTCCCTAGGTGGTCGGTTATGTCTATTTTTAAAAAGTTGACTGGAACTCATAACCGACCGTGGTCAAAGTGTGCACATCTGTCGAATTTATTTCAGAGACCAACTTAAATATCATAACCGACCGCCCTCTAAAGGAGACGGTCGGTTTTATAAAGTTGGTCGGTTATGTCCCTTGGCGGTCGGTTTCCTGGGTTTTGTAATGGTCAAAAGTGGTCGGTTATGCCTATTTTCTGTCGGTTTTAAGGTCTGATTTTAAAAAAAATTGCAGGTTTTTCTACAGTCCCTGTATAGAAAACTAAATCAATACACAAACCAATCACAAATCCAATCCAATCACAACTAAACAACCAAACAACAATAATAATCATTAAACTATACTACTCAAAATCATTCTCCAAAACTAGTAAATTTCACAATTAAACCATAGTAATTAAATCCAACGTGAACATTCACAAACTCTGATAATCGGAGGATTAAACCGTATCATTTCATCATTATAATCAATCCCAAATAACCGACAAAGTATCAAACCATCAAAACATATTATATTTCATCCCATAACCATTAAATTATAATAACCGACAAATCAACATCGGACGATCCACCGCCATCACCGCCGCCATCACCGCCGCCATCCTTAAAGTCCTCGTCATCGGAGGTCTCATTCTCGGATGTGTAATCCTTATCGACTTCCATAGCACGCCGATTTACATGTGAATGAAACAAATAAATAAATAAGAAGGTCAAAAATTATACCTCCGCAAAATGAGCTTTCGTCTTTTGGACGATATCTTCAATCAAGGAGACCACGATATGCACGATCTCGCCACCGATAAGGTTATTCCATTGTAATCTTTGGCTAGGATCGGAGGATGGATCCGAGGCCTCGAGACCGGTACGTGCGAATGTAGCTATCTCCGCATCGGAAAGTTAGCGAGCAACCCGATTTGGAATAGCACGGATCTCTGTAAGCACAGTCCTCACGATGGCAAGATATATATTGTCGGGGATGGCTTCACGTTGTCTCGGAGCGGAAGAGGATGAGCCAACTTCATTCCGTGTGGAATCTAGGTACCGGGTAGCAAGTGTAGGCAAGAGATCGGTGGCCCGAGCATTGGGGAACCCCACCATATAATTATTTTTCGGCTATGTACATTGGGGGACTTCCAAGGCTTCCATCCACCAATCCCACGGCTCATCCCGATCACCCGTTTGTGCAACCTCCACATGCATGCACTCGAGAATGACGGCATATCGTTCCTACAAATTCATTTAAAACAATTAACGATGCATTTAAAATCAAATAAAAATACCTATAAAATCACATATAAAAATGCATTTAAAATCACATAAATACATATAAAATCACATATTAACGATGCATTTAAAATCACATAAAAATGCATATAAAATCACATATAAAATGCATTTAAAATCATATAAATACATATAAAATCTTATATTCATGATGCATTTAAAATCACATAAAAATGCATATAAAATCACATAAAAATACATTTAAAAGCAAATGAAAATACATATAAATTCACTTATTAAAGATGCATTTAAAATCACATAAAAATGCATATAAAATCACATATAAAAATGCATTTAAAATCACATAAATACATATAAAATTACATATTAAAGATGCATTTAAAATCACATAAAAATGCATATAAAGTCACATAAAAATGCATTTAAATCACATGAAAATACGTATAAATTCACTTATTAAAGATGCATTTAAAATCACATAAAATGGTCATAAAATCACATAAAAATGTATTTAAAATCACATGAAAATACATATAAATTCACTTATTAAAGATGTATTTCAAATGACGTAAAATGGTCATAAAATCACATAAAAATTACCGCAATACGCATAGCGGCCGGTGTAGTGTAGACGGGATTTTCCGGATCGGATCCAACTTTCATATGACATTTATCCCACACCTCGAGTTTCGTCGGCTTTTTCTTATTTTTGTTCGTCAAAACCTTTCAAAATATTAAACAACTTATATTAGCACGTCCTAATAATTAGTTGATTATATTAAATATGGAGAACGTGTATGTATGTGTGTGATGGAATATAATAATATTACCTCCCTGAACTTTATTGAATGACCTTGCACCGGAACTATGCAATCTTTCAACTTGTTGTCGGTTGGCGGATCCAACCGATGACTGGTGCAAGTGTCCGTCGTTCTTCTCCCAATACTGTAAAAGGTCCTTCCAAAAAGGAATGAACCAATAAGGCGGCTTCAAAGACAACTTGCTCACGCCCTCCTCCCTTGCTTTTCGCTCCACCCTCTTCTTAAGCTCGTTCAAAGTCCTTTTTATCGTCACTTTAATGTGATCTTCCATAATTTTTCGGGCTTTTGAACGAGGTTTGCCCCTTAAGATGCCTATAATATTTCTAAAATTGCAAAAAAAAAAAGAAAACAAAGATAAATGCATCATAAAATCAAGAAATAAATGACAACTACAAAAAAAATGAATTTTTACTTACTTGAAACTCCTCAACTCTTGTATTCAACCAACTCGGGTGATGTTCTTCGATATTGGTATAAGTGTACAATGTTTGACTACGTTTTCTTCCTAATTTTTCACCGTGCGACATCCACACGGTATAACCCACAAGCATCCCTTTAGCGAGCAAATGAAATCTAACATCATCAATCTTTAACCAATTCAAATTTTTACAACATTTACATGGACATTTCATTGTACCATCTTCCATTCCATTTTCGCTAGCAAATTTTAAAAAAAAATCTACACCAATTCTATATTCCTTGGTCAATAAAATTTTATCGGTTTGCAATTGATTACCAATCTAACTTCGATCAATGGTTTCCATCTACAATAATATTTTTTAAAGTTTAAAAAAACATATTTAACAAATAATTTATCATTAATCTCATAATTATTCATGTATTTCATAAAACACACACACACACACACTATAATTACAATAAATGAAACTAACTTACAAATTATCTACTACCAAACTTCAATTCTCACAACAAACATTATATAAAAAAATAAAATATTAAATACATACAAAAACATTTAATACATACACCAACATAAACACACACACACGCATTAATTACAAAATATGGAAAGAACTTACAATTTTCTAAAACTCGTCCACTTACAATCCTCAAACACTTGGGTCTTTTTATTTTTTTGACCAAAATCAAGAAATGAGGGATATAACCAAAAAATTAAAAAAATAGGTTAAAACTGACCGTTAGCGGTCGGTTTTAGGCAGAAGAATAAAACGACACTGTTTTATATGTAACGGGTACTTTTTTGTACTTAATATTAATTTTTTATTATTCTACAAAACCGACCACCAAATGTGGTCGGTTTTAACCTGCAGAATTTATGGAAATAATCGACCACATATGGGTGGTCGGTTTTAAAAGTGACACATCAACAAAACGGTATCGTTTTGTTTCGGTAAAACCGACCACCAGGGGATGGTCGGTTTTATGTGTGTCACATCATTAATACGGTGTCGTTTAGTTGGCATATAACCGACCACTGACGTCGGTCGGTCCGTTATATCCGGTCGGTTTTACCATGTTTTCTTCTAGTGAGGCTTTTGAAATTTGCTGGCGAATAGCTGATAATATTATACCAATATAATAACTTCTTAGCAAGCTTAACAAGGGTATTAGAACTTTAGATAATGGTTCATAACAATATCAGATGGGCTCATAAATGAGCCTCGGAAGATGAAGGTGGGCTACCACAAGCTCGGATTAAGGTGAATGCAGGCAGGCTTTATAATACGGGTTTATGAAAGTTAGAAAGCCTGATAATTCTGATCACACCGAAGGAGACAGATTCCACAGTATCGAGGCTAATGTGTGAAGGGAAAGATTGTTGGGAGTTGTCAAACAACTTTTGTGAGGTGGGCAGTTTGCTAGTTAATAAGTAATCAGTTAACTCATGTAGCATGAGGTGTTTTGGTATGTGCCCAAAAACAAATAGACTCAGCAGCCAGAAATATCATACTAATATGGAATTAAGCATACTCAAAAAGTTCGACAAGTTTTATGGGCCCAGGGAGAGACAAACAAACGACCTCAGGATGAGCTCAAGGAAAAGGCTGATGGGACTTACAGTATAGGCCTATTGAGATTTTGTTATTTAGCATATGTTAGTGCACACTATTGTGACCAAGATGTTGCATAAAGTAGATTAGGATAAAAAAGATACTTTAGTCCAATCCATAATGGAATATAAATTTTCATTGAGCTTTCACAGACTAGCCGACTAGGTAGGGCTATTCATTAACTGAGCTATTCATGAACAAACTCGATCTCATAAAGGGCTCATTTGGATCAGTTCGTTTACAAACTCGAACTTGAGCTCGAACATAAAAATTTGTTCGTGAAGCAAAATGAGCTTGAGCCGAGTTTAATAAGTTCGACTCAAACTCGGCTCGAGATTGGCATGTTAATGCTAAAAACATTATTTTCTGAATTTTTTAATTATACTTATACCACATAATTAGTTAGATATTCTAATATATACAGAGATGAAGAGAGATGAGGACAAGGGCTTTTCATATTCACAACCAAATCATAACTAAATTAGAAATACAACCAAATCGAAGAAATATTTTTAAACAACGACTTACAAACTCTTCACTTCTTAATAAAACCCTAAATCTGAAGCCGCACTTTGTTGATAAAATCCTTAATCAGAAGCCACACTTAATTGAAATAAAGAGGATGTATTTTCCCATCATTACACCATATATGACCTTTAACAATACTTATTTTGATGTTACAAGCAAAAATGTTACCTCAAATAACTAAAATTGGATATAAGGTAACATTTGATTTTTGTGTTGCAGTAGACAATAGTTGAAGTTACCATAAATATGCTGAAAATGCTATTGTAACATAAAATATAGTGTTAGTATTAATATTATAATTAGTGTTACCATATGGATAAATAAAAATTAAACAAAAATGATAATAATTTGAATTTACGACGATTTGAACATTCCGTCGTAACTTAATTATTTTTATTAAAATTTTAAATTGTAATTAAATAAAAAACTATTTTACCTAAATTTACGATGAAATATTTATGACAGAAAAGATTGGCTCGTCCAATTTACGACGGAAATTAGAATTCGTCGTAAGTTATCAAAGAGGGAAATTTAACTTTTTCCCCAAAATTTTGGCGGTAAATTTGACTTTTCTCAAATTTTTGGCAGCCAATAATTTATGACGGATTCCGTCGTAAATTAGCACATAATTTTGATATTTTCAATTTTTTTAAAAAATTATTTCATGATCCAACAATATTAATATCAACATTTATTTGGATCGTTGAAAAATATTTTTAAAATAATCGAAACACCAATTCAGAACTAAACACTAGTTAGTTGTACAAGTCAAACTCATGCTTGACTGTTAAAATGGCAAATCAAATGTAATTATTTTGATATGAAATTTTGGTTATATCACTAATATATATATATATATATATATTTACATCCATGCGGTTGGATCATTGAAAAATATTTTTAAAATATTTGAAACACCAATTCAAAACTAAACGCTGGTTAGCTATACTAGTCAAACTCATGCTTGACTGTTAAAATGGCAAACCAAATAAAATTATTTTAATATGAAATTTTGGTTATATCACTAATATATATATCTATTTACATCTATATGGTTGGATCATTGAAAAACATTTTTAATATAATCGAAACACCAATCTAGAACTAAACACGGGTTAGCTCTACTAGTCAAACTCATGCTCGACTTTTAAAATGTCCAACCAAATAAAATTATTTTGATATGAAATTTTTCTTATATTACTAATATATATCTACTTACATCCATAAGGTTGGATCGTTAAAAAATATTTTTAAAATAATCGAAACACCAATTCAGGATTAAATACTAGTTAGTTGTACTAGTCAAACTCATGCTTGACTGTTAAAATGGCAAACCAAATATAATTATTTTGATATAAAATTTTGGTTATATCACTAATATATATATATATATCTATTTACATCCATGCGGTTGGATCGTTGAAAAATATTTTTAAAATATTTGAAACACCAATTCAGAACTAAACGCTGGTTAGCTGTATTAGTCAAACTCATGCTTGACTGTTAAAATGGCAAACCCAATATAACTATTTTGATATAAAATTTTGGTTATATCACTACTATATATATCTATTTACATCCATGCATTTGGATCGTTGAAAAATATATTTAAAATAGTCGAAATACCAATTCAAAACTAAACATTGGTTAGTTGTAGTAGTCAAACTCATACTTGACTGTTAAAATGGCAAACCAAATATAATTATTTTGATATGAAATTTTGATTATGTCACTACCGTATATATCTATTTACATCCATGCGGTTGGATCGTCGAAAAATATTTTTAAAATAATTGAAACACCAATTCAGAACTAAATACTGGTTAGTTGTACAAGTCAAACTCATGCTTGACTGTTAAAATGACAAACCAAATATAATTATTTTGATATGAAATTTTGGTTATATCACTAATATATATATCTAATTTACATCCATAAGGTTGGATCGTTAAAAAATATTTTTAAAATAATCGAAACATCAATTCAGGATTAAACACTAGTTAGATGTACTAGTCAAACTCATGCTTGACTGTTAAAATGGAAAATCAAATAAAATTAGTTTGATATGAAATTTTGATTATATCACTAATATATATATCTACTGAGATCCATATGGTCGGATCGTTGAAAAATATTTTTAAAATAATCGAAACACAAATTCAGGACTAAACGCTGGTTAGCTGTAGTAGTCAAATTCATGCTTTACCATTAAAATGGAAAATCAAATAAAATTATTTTGATACAAATATTTTTTATATCACTAATATAATATCTATTGACATCCATACGGTTGAATCGTTGAAAAATATTTTTAAAATAATCGAAACACAAATTCAATTCATGACTAAACACTGGTTAACTGTACTAGTCAAACATGATTAAAATGGCAAACAAAAAAAGTATTTTGATATAAAATTGTAAGTTGTAACTTTAGGGTTGAAGAGCACTTTAAAAACTCACTATTAAATAATAATATCTTAAATCTCGTGCGATACTTGAATTCCGTTAATATGTAAATAAATTTAAAATTTTATTTTATTCAATCATATATTAATTTTAATATATTTATTTAAATATATAATAAATATAGATTTATAATTAAAATTATACAGAAATTAGAAAATAGTTGTGATCGTAGTTTAGTAGTATATCGTAGTTTAGGGTGATAAGGAGACCAATTAAATATTAATTGGTCTTCTTATATGAATATACTATTTTTATTTTATTAACTTTTTATATATACTCCTATAAAAAAATTATATAAGAATTAATCGGATTGTAAAAAATTAAATAAAACTCGTTTAAAATTTGAAAGTTTTCCATATCAAAATCTCTAACACCACTAATTTACCTTTTATAATTTTGTTACCATGTGTTTATTTGAAATGGAAATATGAGGTACATAATAGACTACGTGTCAGTTATTTATTTGACGAACCCGTGTCACACGGATTGCCAGTATGTAAACAACTCACAGCCCTTAGATAATATAGACAAACTGGACAAAAACATACATCTCCTCTCTCCTTTGCCTCACTGCCCAGATCTACAATCTTAATCCCCATACATCAACGAAAACCAAAATTTGATACAACCCATTTAGTTTTATCAATTGGTCATGCTTTTGCTAAATAGTGTAGTAATCATATTATCGTCACATGGTTTTAAATATCACCTGCTAAGATCAAACAATCACACTATCAACGATCAGATTTTTTCGATTTCTAGAAAGATTTTGAGTCAAAAAGGCAAAATGGATTCGATTATGATGAACATAAATACGAAGAATTTAGGTGAGTTTAGTGGTTCTCGAGATTTTTTAAAGCAAGTGGAGTTGAAAGATGTGAGATTGGAGCCTAAATCTATACATGGACATGCTCAGCAGACAAATTTAGAGTATTTGTTATTGTTGGATGTTGATAGATTGGTTTGGAGTTTTAGGAAAACTGCTGGGTTGTCCACTTCAGGTGTTGCCTATAGAGTTTGGGAGGTGCCTGACTGTGAACTTCACGGACATATTGTAGGTTTATTTAGCTTTTACAGCATTTGATTTTCTACTGGTTTTATGGTAACTTTATGTTCTTCTTTAATGTTATGTGTTAGCCTATTTACTATCTTTTTGTGACCAGGATTGACAGTGATTGAGTCTGGAAAAGGAATCAGAAGAATTAGAATCAAGGACAATAGGCTTGGGAAGGACAACGGGGCAACTCTTATTGACTGCAGCATCGCAAAGAGATGGATTACCCTATAGGGAGGGGATATATTATTGAAGAAACCACCAGCAGGCAGTTCACCTTGAACCTGGTTGTGTGATATGTTGAAGGAAATAAGGTGGGCAAGATTAGCTAAATATGGAAAAATCAGCGCTCCACACATAACTTGTCGATTCGTTAGAGAGCGATTCGATAGTGTGTTGTACTTGGAGATGACGACTATTCCTAAATTGGGATAATACTAGTGGTTCAAATAGTTGAATTGGGGTTTCCCGAAAGTGACCGGAATCCGGCTAGATATTTTTTTTTAATCCTGGAAATACAAACTTACGACGGTTGTTCATCAAATATTCCGTCGTAAGTTACTAATTTACGACGTATAGTTGCGTCGTAAATTTGTGTTTTATTTTATTAAAGATGGGTCTCGCAAGAAAACATACGATGTTTTCTCCGTTGTAAGTAACTAACATACGACAGTATTATTCGTTGTATGTTAATAACTTATGATGGAATATTCCGTCGTAAGTAAATTTATTATTTTATTGGGTATGTGGGCCCCGCCTTCCTAACTTGCGACACAATTTTATCTTGTGACGAAAAAATGAACTTACTACTCGACCAAAAATGACGATTTTTTTCCGTCGTAAATGGCTCAATTATGACGATTTCAGTTCAAAAAAACCATCGTAAATGGCCAGATTTCTTGTAGTGTTAGAGTTAAAGCAAGGGGATTGTAATTAACGTCTTGGAGTAAATTAGGGTTCTAGTAATTAGGGTTTGTAGAAATTGGGGATTTCTCTCAACTGGGTTCGACAATGAGAGCTTGTTATTAGGGTTCGAGCAAATGCTTTCTTCTGAAGAATTTGGGTCTTTTTTCTTGTTCAGTTCAACATGTATGCTCTTATTTTATTCTTTGATCTTGTTAATACGATTATACTCAATATATATATATATTAACTGTTTGATATAAAGCTGAGAAAAATAAGCACATAAATTTTGCTTGTCAAAAATAACTTTTCCTTCTGATAATGATATTACATAATAAATAGAATGACTTGAAAATAAAAAACAGAAAGCTAAAAACTAGGACTCCACTAAACTGACTACATCACAACGTTAACAATGTTTATTCAGCATGATCCTACTAAGACGGAATTACTTGCACGACCTTGCACGACCGAGTCGTGTAAACACAAAACACACACACACCTACGCCTAAAACAAACAGAACACTAAGAAAGGTTTCAGATTATTTTGCAACAATTTCCCTCTTAAGCTGAAACTTGTCTGGTCAAGTCTTTCACTCCTAACAGAGTTCTTATCTTCTCGAACCTTGCTATTGCCAGAGGTTTAGTTAAACAATCTGCCCGCTGTAACTCTCCACTTACATGTCTTAATACGATTTCCCCACGGTCCACACATTCTCTGATAAAGTGGTAACGCACATCAATGTGCTTACTTCTTCCATGAAAAACAGCATTTTTTGCAAGATCAATTGCAGACCTGTTGTCCAAATACAAAATGATTGGGCTTAGCTTTTCACCCGTCAGTTGGCTTAATAAATTCCTAAGCCATATGCCTTGGCATGCTGCTGCAGTTGCAGCCATGAATTCGGCCTCGCAAGACGACAAGGCAACGCATTTTTGCTTTTGAGAAACCCAGGTGACCAAACTATCATTTAGATAATAAACCATTTCACCTGTACTGCGTCTGTCATCGAGGTTCCCTGCTAGGTCACTATCCGAGTACCCTGTCAAAAGATTGTTTCTACTTTCATCAGAATATACCAACCCAAAATGCAATGTCCCTTTTACGTACCTGAGGACCCTCTTTGCTGCATTTAAGTGCATCACAGTTGGGCGCTCCATATGTCTACATATGATACCCACGACATATGCTATATCTGGTCGTGTATGGACCAAGTATCGAAGCCCACCGATTATACTCTTATATTTAGTGGAATCAACTAGTTGCCCTCCCTCATCTTTGGTTATCTTTTCTTTAGGATCCATAGGGTATTTGGTGGGGTTGCATTCTCCCATTCCAGCCGTCTCGAGAATTTTCTTTGCGTAACCTGCTTGTTTAAGCTTGATAAACCCATTACCCTGTTCGACCTCCATACCCAGGTAGTAGCTCAGCTTCCCTAGATCACTCATTTCAAACTTAAGATTCATCTGGTTCTTGAACTGTTTTATCATGTCTTTACTTGAGCCTGTAACTAACAGATCATCAACGTAAACAGCTACAATCAAGCTTTCATTAACTTCTTTCTTTGTGTATACAGCATGTTCAAAAGGGCATCTCACAAAGCCAAGACTTTCAAGGCACGAATTCAGCTTGGCGTGCCAGGCTCTAGGCGCCTGACGTAAACTATATAGAGCCTTCAACAATTTGTAAACCATGTGTTCTTGACCCGCAATTTCGAACCCCTCGGGTTGAACAACATAAACATCCTCGCTGATCTCTTCATTAAAGAATGTTGTTTTCACGTCTAAATGATGAACTTCCCACTTTTCTTTAGCAGCCAGCGCTAACAGCAGCCTTACAATTTCAATTCTTGTGACGAGTGCGAATAATTCATCAAAGTCAACCCCGTGATCCTGGACATATCCTTTGGCCACCAACCTCGCCTTGTAGTTGACTATTTTCCCATCTGCATCCTTCTTTAATTTAAAAATCCACTTTAAGCCAATTATTTTCTTATCAACAGGAGGAGTCGTTAGCTTCCAAGTACCATTTTTCTTGATCGACTCGATTTCCCTTTCCATTGCAAACCTCCAATTCTTGTCTGTCATAGCCTGCTTGTAGTTGTTAGGCTCTTCAGCTCCTGCAAATAATAACTCCTCATCTGCTTCAATTTCCTCCGTGTTTTCATAAATTTCAGCAATCGACCTGATTCGTTTTGGCTCTGCACTATCATCATAGTCGTCTGGATTGAGTCGTGGCACAGGTGGTGTTGCAACAGGCGTAGCACTTCGAGAATCTACATCTGCATCAACTTGCTCGATTTCATTTGTCGTTTGCTGACCATTCTCTTCCCAATCTGTATCATGAACATCAAACAAGGATTATAGTTCCTCTGTCTCATCTGTTACTTTCTCCCATTCCCAAGGTTTTGTCTCCTCAAAAATCACATCCCTACTGACGTGAACCTTGTTATTTTTAGGAACATAAAGTCTGTAACCCTTCGTCCCTGGTTCCTTTCCCAAATTGATCATTCTCCTACTTCGATCATCAAGCTTCGTGATTAAATTCCCTGGTACTTTTACATGAGCCAAGCAACCGAAAACCTTTATGTGACCCACTTCTGGTTTCTTTCGCGACCAAGCTTCATAAGGCGTGATGCCAGACAAGGCACGTGTAGGGAGTCTATTCAATAAGTAAATTGAGTGCCTGACTGCCTCTCCCCATAACCTTGCAGGTAGCTTCATTTCTTTTAGACAACTCCTAGCCATCTCGACGACTATTCTGTTGCGTCGTTCAACTACGCCATTTTGTTGTGGAGTATAAGGCGTAGTGAGGTGCCTTTCTATACCTTCAGCTTCACAGTACCTCTTGAATTCATTAGAGTTAAACTCCCCACCCCTATCGGTATGAAAAACTTTCACTTTTTTCTCTGGACCACTTTCGACAAGAGCTCTAAATTTTTTAAAAGCACTCAATGCTTCGTCTTTAGTTTTCAGAAAATATACCCACATTACTCTACTGTAATCATCCACTAATAAAAAGAAATACTTCTTAACTGTAGCTGTCTCGGGAGTGATGGGGCCACACAGGTCTCCATGAACTAATTCCAACACCTTGCTCGCGTGGTACTTGGCCTGAGAGGGAAACGGTTTTCGCGTTTATTTTGACAATAAACAGCCAGTGCACACATCTTTAGGCTGTGTAATTCTTGGCATACCAGTCACCATCTCATATTTGCACATCAATTCTAAAGCCTGATAGTTAACATGTCCGAATCGAGAGTGCCACAACTTTGCATCCTCTACAGCTTTCGTCATCAGACACGACCCTTTGCTAGACTCAATAATCAGTTTATACAATCTATTTGGAGATCTTTTCACCTTCATGAGAAGCATGTCATGTCTGTCATATACCCACAGGAACTGACCTCGTAGGATTACCTTATTTTCTTCTTCAGACATTTGGCCAAGGCTTATAATGTTATTTCGAAGGGTTGGGATATAATAAACATCCTTGAGTATGCGTTCCTCTCCTGTTTTACACTTGAGAGCAATTGATCCCTTACCTTCGATTTTGACCATAGACCCATCTCCAAAGCGTGCCAATCCTGATATCCCTTCATCAATTTCAACAAATTTTGACTTAAAACCCGTCATGTGATTACTCGTCGAGATACCACAAATTAGTTTCACTTCCTTGTTCAGTATTCCTGGACAGCTGTAGTGACATCACCCCTGTTTCATTGAGCATCATTTGGCCTGATTCCTCCTTGTCATGTTTGGCCAGAAGTAATGCTGGCTCGTCGTCTTTCACTTGAGCTATATTTGCCTCATGTCTTGGTTCCTTAGTTCGCTTTGGTTTTCTGCAATCAGCAGCATAGTGGCCATATATCTGACAGTTGTAACATCGAACCTTACTCTTATCTCATCCTCGAAAACCACCCTTGTTCTGTCGTTTCAGCCATTCCTCACGAGTAAACAGTAGCTTTCCATCATCATTTTCCCTTTTCTTCCATTCTTCTTCTGTTAACAACAGTTGGCCTTCATTCGTTTCCACCTTCCCTTTTACCCTTTCTTCGTGTGCCTTGAGTGAGCCAATAGCCTCTTCAACTGTCATTGTTTCAAGGTCACTAAATTGCTCGAGGGTGGAGGTGATCTGCAGAAATTTTATGGGCACAGCTCGCAATAGTTTTTTCACGACATATGCTTCATTCATGCTCTCTCCTAGTGCCTTAATGTTTGTCACCAAGCCATTTAGTTTCATGCTGAAATCATCAATGGACTCGTTCTCTTTCATAGTCATGGATTCAAATTCAGTTTTCAGAGTTTGAATTTTCGCTTGTTTAACACGATCAGCTCCTTGACACAAAGTCTTAATGGCTTCCCAAGCCTCCTTGGCGGTTTTCTTGTCAGTAAGTGATAAAAGAATATCCTCTGATATCCCTTGATAAATCATAGCCAATGCCACCTTGTCCGATTTCTCGTCAACTGGTGTCTTAGCATCACTGGGTTCAATAGCAGTCCACACACCCTGGGCTTGTATAAACACTTTCATCTTTAAAGCCCATGCAGTGTAATTACTCCTGGTTAACATTGGTTAACACAGGTTTATCGACCCTACCTTGTTCTTGTTCGAATCCATCGTCGCCCGAGTCTTTGACATTCACGAATTCCAAGCTCTGATACCAATTCTTGTTAATACGATTATACTCAATATATATATATATATTAACTGTTTGATATAAAGCTGAGAAAAATAAGCACACAAAGTTTGCTTGTCAAAAATAACTTTTCCTTCTGATAATGATATTACCTAATAAATAGAATGACTTGAAAACAGAAAAACAGAAAGCTAAAAACTAGGACTCCACTAAACTGACTACATCACAACGTTAACAACGTTTATTCAGCATGATCCTACTAAGACGGAATTACTTGCACGACCTTGCACGACCGAGTCGTGTAAACACAAAACACACACACACCTACGCCTAAAACAAACAGAACACTAAGACAGGTTTCAGATTATTTTGCAACATTTGATTTATGTGTATATCTTCTTGTGTGCTCATGTTTGTGAGTATATTTGTTATTTGTTTACTCTTATCTGGTCTCTTATTTGTTCTCATATTTATATATGTTCTATTCATATTTATCTTCTATGATTTATGTTCGTATTTATGTTCAACCTAAACATATGAATTTTTGTCTCACCCTTGTTGTAGTGGTCGAATTATTAAGATTTTAATTTTCATGGATACTAAGAGAGGCTGCAATCATATTACTCGGCCGCTTCAGATAGATGTGATGTTCTGTCAGAGTTTAAGGTGGAAAAAGTCCTTAATGACTGCCACATATGTTGCAGCTTTGGGTTTAGGTATGTTTATTAGAGGAAGTGAATTTGTATTTGACTTATTTTAATTCATTCTGAAATTTTACAGTTTAAAATTAAGAATTTTGATATGGTGTATATGCTATATGTTATTTTATTTGCTTAGACGTAACGGGATAGATAATAACCCTTCTTGAGAACTCAATTTCCACTAGCTCATCATTGATCACAATAAGCTCATAATTGATCACTATAAGCTTTCAAAGTGTCCAAAAGGATACCATTCATGACCTGGTATCACATGGTAGTCTTCTTAAGGTCACTAGTGAGATATTCAACTTAGAATCTATAGAGATTCAGAAATTCTACAAAATTCAGAAACTTTGGTTTATTTTGACGTTGTCTTTTAAAAGCCGTATGTACATTATTGCTTGAGGGTCAGAAAATGAAAGTTATAGGTATTTGTCTCGAAATGAGGCCTGTAAAATATTACATTTACCAGATTTGCAAATTGTGCGTTATAAGTGAATTACTAAGGGTATAACATGTTGTTCTAGAAAATGCTGCAGGGCTAACTTTAAAAATTTGTCGTAAATTAAAAAATTGATATTATACCGTGATTTTCGGATGTGTCTTAAAACTGAATTCCTACTTTACTCAGAAAAAGGAATCAGATTAATATATCAAACCTGAAAAGAGTTAAAAGCACCACATGGAGACTGACCGGAGCTGCCAGAATGCAGAAAATAACAGTGCTTAAATGATTTTCAGATGTTGATGAATTTTACTCCCTATCTGATCCAGGTGTGTTTATATCTCTATATGTTTTTATGTGTGTTTTTTTATTTATGGAATTGGGTTATAATTGTTTGTGTTTGATATGAAATGGGTTGCTAGACAAGGAGAATTTGTGTTTATATGGGCATTTTAATGAGTCTTGGAAAGTCACTTTGCCTGCTGTGGAAGTCCCACCCGAGTTGCCTGAACTAGCTCTAGGGATTAATTTTGACGGTGATGGGATGAACCAGAGAGATTGGTTGGCGTTGGTTTCTATTGCTTACTATTTTGGCGCTCGCCTTAATCGCAATGAGAGGTATATTACCTATTTTTCTATCATAAAAAATATTGTATCTTTATGTTGGCTAGATGTTGTTTTTTGTTTTTCTAGTGTTTCTAGTAAGAAGTTTCTATCTCATACAGTATCTGCTAAAATTGTTTCTTTCTGTGGCATACATGGTTAGATTTTGGATTTTGTTTTTGCATTTGCTGTAAGAGAAATGTTTATTAGTGTAAGAGAATCAACTTTACCAATAAGTTTCTACTAAGGAATATCCACTATACAAGTTGATACTTTACCGAAATTGATAACCAATATTTGTCTAACCCTAGGTTTTATAGCTGAGAATAATAAATATGGCATGTTCAAGAAGACATTAAAAGCAAACAACCAACACTGATTTATCTTTCAATATACATTGAACAGCCTCTACAATAATTAATTAAAAGAAGTTTTAATGTAAGTTATGTTGGAAGCCCTCCTAAGTAAGCTCGAGACATGTTAACATATGAACAGATATATTTTAGTGGCTTGCACATCCCCCACATCTCCTGCGGGGGTACAAGCTACAGAATCTGGAACCATTTAATTGGAAGTATATGTGCTTGTATTCAGTTACCTTTTTATTTCCTTGCTAGTTTAACTATAAGTCTACTTGCCTAGTAAATAAGGTAATAGCTTCGAAGATTCTATGCGTTGTTAAGCGCAATACGCTCACTGATGCGAAAAATCTCTATTTTAAAAAAAGTAAGTCCAAGGTAGTACTTACCAATTTTATTTACATTCCTTTTTAATAAGATTGTACCTGCTCTTTAAGTCTTTGGGTCTCTGTTTAGACAATTGTAATTGTAATCTTTAATATAGTTAGACGCGTATATATATATATATAACCGTAAATATATTGATGTGTGTTTTGACATGAATCTGCGGATTACTATTTTTGCAGGTTGAAGAAACCGTTTAGAGAAAAGATCATAATTTCCAGAAGTCTAAGACAGTTCTGTTCTAGCATGTAGAGAGTAATTTACCACTTATATATCTTGATTGACCAAGCTTTCACAGACCATATGGCAGGTTAGAAGTATGACCTATTTTTCTGGTTCTTATACTATAAGAGTTTTACTTCTCGAGCTCTAAAAGTGGTAGAACATATGCTTCTCTCTTGGTGTTTTTTAACATTATGCATATTATGTACAAAATTTTTCAAATGCTGAACCATATTCTACACCAAATATAGGAATAGAGGATGGTGCTAGCAGAAAGGAGGGGAAAGCTGACCTTTCGAAGCCTTTAATCTTAATGGTAGAAGTTACAAATAGGAGTAAGTCCTCAAAGTTAACTTGTCAAGAACCATCATCCAAATCAGAACCTACTAATGGTCCGCAGACTAAAGGACTTTCTTTTGGAATTTGGAAGTTTGGTTATTTTGGTTTGCTTGGAACTTTGTATTTGTTGGATGAATTTTTTTTAATAGTTCTCAAGTTCAATGATATGTATTCAAGTCTTATTATTGCAAGTTGATTTAGATTTTATTACAATTCAAAAATTAACAAGTATAACTGATTGATATTTTTATGTTGGCAAAAACTAGAAAAATTGTTACAATAAATACAAGAGTGTTTATAAAGAAAGTGTTACAATAAGCTAAAAACATGTTATCAAAATAATTTAATTGCTTTATAATATTGTGTTACAATAGCAAAAATGATATTGTAGAAGAGTTTATTGTAACATATTTTTTGATGTCACTAAAGGTTTAGAGGTGTTGCAATAGAATTGTGGTTACACCTTCTTGGTCTTACCATATATACTGAAAGTGTAACCATAGGATGTCAATTGTTACATTTCTACATATGCTATCAAAAGTTCAAAAACCGTTACAATAGACCCCTATTATAGCACAAGCAAATCCAACACCAACAAATTTTCAAAAAGTTTAATCATAGCCCTATTTTTTGGTTTAGGTAACACTTTTTGGCCATTTTACAATTTTTTGGGTGTTGCTAGAGGCCATATATGATGTAGTGTGTGTTGATCGTAGCCAACACCCGTCTCAACAAACAAGAGCTTGATACTAGAATTAGAAATGGTGGGAAAAGCAAGTGGTGAGGTCATGGTGTAATATACGGGATATCGCGTATAATTATTTTTATCAATAAATTATTTTTATGTGATTATTTATTGATTCAGAAATCCACCATCAAAGTTACGATTAATAAATGATTTCTGAATCCATCATCTATTTTGATGCAGAAATTAAGGTGATTTTCTTATTTAATTAATTTGATGATTAAAATATGAATATTTGTTCTTGATGTTGTTTGTGTGATTTGATGCTGGAATCATGTAGAGCTTTTCTTCCTGGTCATTTTGGTATATCATATGTCAAAAATGGAGTTCAATAACATGTAGTAATGTGTGTTTGATTTTCGGAATATTAAATTAGGGTTTAAATCGTTTGAATGTTCTTAATCAAATTTGGGGCTTTTAAATTCGTTTAATCTGGGTATGTTTGAGTTGCATTAATCGATAGATCGTATCAAAATGAGTTAATTCATGTAAATATATGCACTGTTGGACACCTGGAATGTATCACTAGAGAAGCTCGAAGCTTCACCGGCATTAATGGAGGTTTCATCGGAAAATCCGATCGGGAGATTGTTTCTGTTAGTTACTGGCATGTATATGTTGCTGAAGGAGTGTAGAATGGTTTTGCATCAAAATCCTAATGAAACGGTTCGTATTTTGCCCAAATTAAGCTCGTCGGAATCTGCGTTTTCCGGCAGGTTATTGTTGTTCTTGATTGACCCGGTCATGTCGATCTTTGACCCGGGATTTAACCCGTTGTTGATCCAATTTTTCCCAAAACAAATTCATAAAACCTGTTTCTACACTTTAGCCACTAAAATTGTAGAATTTTTACAAAAAAACTGGATTACTGTTTACTTCATTTTATAAATGATATTTTTATTATTCTAAAAATTAGAAAAAAATTGTTTATTTAATTATTTTAAATGCAGAAAATTTTTTGAATTATCTATTTACTTAAAATTAAATCTGATTTATTTTATTAATTAATTTTTATTAGTTTTTAATTATTTTAATTAATCGATTAATTTAACATTAATTGATTAATTAATTTAATTCATTATTAATTGATTCTAATTGATTTAATAATTAGATTAAATTATTTATTTTTGATTCAAAAATTCTGAAAAATAGTTTCGAGCTTTAAAATATTATTTTAAATTATTTTCAAGACTCGATAATTATTATAAAATTATTTTAAATTCAGATTCGGGTGTTCGAACCTTATTATTTAATTATAAAATGATTTGGAGGCCCATTTTAATCCCGAAAAAATATTCAAAAAATAGTATGAAATACATGGAAAATCATTTTAACCCCGACTATTCTTTGAAAAATTATTTGAATTGAATACCTTACATGCTATGTGCTATATGTGATCTGATTGTTGTATAATATGACTGTACGTGCATTGTTTGACTGTTTTTACTGTTCTTTTTAATCCGTAAATCGGATTTGGGTGAAACGAAGGGTAGATAAAGATTTATGACGTCTATGGGACGATTAGAATGATATGAGATTCATGATTGATAGATACTTTTGATGCCTAGCAGAGTAAGCAAGGCATAGAAAAGAAGGCCAGTGATCAGTAAATAGAACTGAAGTGTAGAAAAAGAACTCAAGTGATTGATGAGTTAAGGTAATGCATAGAAAAAGAAGGAAATTGATGGGAAAGTAAAACTGTTAAATGGGTACAAGTAAAGTTGGAAATCATCGGTGATAAGGCAAGTACTTTTGAACCTTCTTCAAGATATATTACAAATATTTTCAAACTATCTCATAACATATCGCTATTATTCAAAATAACTCATGTTTTATATTGCAAGCGCTTTAAACTATTCAACCTTGAACCCTGATTCTTATTAATCTTGAGCCATAAGCCTTTTTCTTCATAAACCATTGATTGTTGAATTTCTCAGATACGAGCCAGACACATACGATACTACTCCACAAATACATATCTATCACATACTGATTTCTGATATTGAATTACTTCACATACCAACCCTTATTCCTTGTGTAACAGAAGACCAATCCTTGAAACCCTTGAATACTTGGTCTTCTACTTTCTGATTCTTTCCTTGATTGAAAGCCAAACTTTTTGAATTCCTTGTTATACCTTCATGGTATTGTGAATCACCCTATGATTCAAGATAAATGTTGCTTATTATTCAGCTTATTGAATTTCATTGGTTATCATATTAAATTGTTTTAGAATTGGATGGTTTTATAAATATGGACCAGATTCGCAGTCGGACCAGATTCATAGTCATAATAGGCCAATGTGTGCCTTGGATCCAGTATATAGAGCAAAGATGGGAGCCTTGCTCGGGGTTAGTGTGTGACTGATCAGCAGCCTAACCTTGGTTTTTAAAATAAAAAGTGAATATCCAATTCTAATCATTGTTTATTCAGAAACTTGATTCTTCTAAATCATTTCAATTGGTTATTATTTAACCTCCGTTATTGCTATTACGACTTGCTGAGCTAGTTAGCTCACTCTTGCAAATATTTTTATGTTTTCAACAGTTGAAAATGAAATTATTGGTAACGAGGATTCTGAGTCCAGTGTGCGAGCTAGGATTCCAGGTTAAGTTGGATCGAGCTAGCAGGAGCTTTATATTGTAGATGAGTTATGCAAGATTGTAAGAATGATATTATTATCAATTATATGTTGAACTAGTTGGGATTTGGTATGATGTAATAAAAGTTAAGGTTATGGCTTGTTTTCATACTTTAACCTGTTGCGGTCCGTGGTTGTGTAAAGAAGGGTCAATACATATAATATTTTATATAAAGTTTTATATATTATGTTTGTGTGTTGTAAACCCCAAACTTCTGACCCGGGTTTGGAGGGCATTACAGATTAGCATCAGAGCCACAGGTTATAAATCACTAAAACAATCCTAAATTGTCGGGAATGGATAAAGGGTTAGGATTAGGATTAGGAAATAGAAAGATAGAACATCGAGAGGTTGAATGCGACTGTACAATAGGTTTGGGTATGATTCGCGATTAGATTCGAGATGCTTATCTAGTGACGCGATTTTTTGATAGCTGCGATGGCAGATTCTTTTATTCTCGGATCGTTTAATCATTCGGAGCCTTCATTCGGAGGACTATCATCGGAATCACGCCTTGCTTTTCCACCGGTGTTACCTATATTACCTCCTGTTGCGACAGTTGCACCTTTTTAAGCTATTATCTCATCCCCTTATGCGAAGCTATCAATTCGAGAATCCCCCACATGTTGATTCTAGTTCCTGGATGTTCGGCTGTGAGTACATCTTTTTTGTCTACTCCACACCCTGTTCTATAACATCTGTTTAAAACTCGTCTTATGAAGTAACATCACCTATAAGGATGGATTTGAGAACTACAGCATATGGCCAGTTTACGAGGTATTAAGAAATATGAGAAAGAACCTAGAGTGAGGAAACGTGTGTTCTGGAAGATAGCCGCTACCAAGTTATATGGAACTACTAGTAAGTATGTCACCCATGATTATCTTGTGAAGTGAGCTAGATGGATTTTAAGGGAATTTGAGAAGGTTGGATATTGAGAGTCTTCCTGGAATTGATGATGATGTTATGATCAATCATGATACATATAGTAGTACTGTGATGTGATATTAGTCAACCTTGTTTTATAAAATGAATTTAATGATTACTTGATAAACTTGTTATACCGAGTAATCGTAAGAAATGATGATGGGAGTGTTACCGGTATGAAAGACTAGAAGTGAAATTACGATTAAAATAATACGCAACGGTAATTAGAATTTTGTCAACCGATGAAGTTAAAGTAGACCCAACGAGGGATAGAGGATATACAGAAATGAATGAGCTTTTATCTGATTGTGTTCCCAATTTGATGATTTGTACGGGTTGAAAAGAACGATAACCAACTCATATAGTAATGACGACCAGGTGTATGATTTTCAAAATTTTAAACCAGTTTTCATAAGAGATTTTCTTAACAGAATTTTTCTAAAAATCCTTTGAACAAAACAAGTTTTAAAAACTTGGTTGTCCAATTACTACTTGAGTTTCTCGATTGTTATAAGATTTGGATTACCTAGAAGAATACTAGTTCTAGAAGTTAGTATGGTTCATTTAGAAAGCCAAGTGAACCCGCTATTAGAGAAAAGATTTAATTGTTTCTAACAGGAGAGTGCAAATCTTGCTTGATAAATTTAACGACAGAACCAATGTACGGAGAAACTGTTCATCCAATTTATGAGACGATTAGAGTACGAAGAATACGTTGATTAACGAGAAGCCGAGTACGAGTAAAGAAGATTAAGGAAATCTCCACACTTTCTAAAGGAAGAATGTTATTGACAAAGGAGTGGATATGTTGAATAATCAGTAGTGTAAGTGGAATTGAAGTTATAATTGTAAATCTCGTAAAGAATACAAATAGGGTCGAATTATAGAAATATCGAATGTGGAAGCGTGACGCTAAAGATACAAGACCAAATAAATGGGAAATTATTGTAATGATCGATTCAAGAAAGCATTTTTGAGAACTTTCTAAAGTTGATATATGACTCGGAATTTGATCTATTGATTGAACAAGCGTTGAATCTATAAACAGATGAAATGTGAATGACAACCAATGATATCATTCTTTCCTATAATCCTTACAAATTTAGAGTAAAGTATGAACTTATTTCATGATCAGCTCTATAAGGTGATTGTTGCATCCCTTTCAAATAATTCCTTCTTCAAAATATTGTTTTCTGATTGGGACAAGCAGTGTTATGGTGTGTCACTTTGTCGAAATGACAAAGAGTCTGGTGAGACGCCACCTAACCATGTGTTGTGTGCCATATAGTATGAAAGACTGGTCATCTTGAGTACAAACATGGTTGTCTCATTCCTATCTAAATCATTGTTCATTCTTTCTTCTTCAATCATGATTTATTCATTCATAAATCTTTCCGATTATTTCCTTGTACTCTTATCCCTTACCAAAAAGTTCCCAATCAGAATAATATAAACAAATTCCTTCTTGTGTAAGATCTATTCTTTGAATATCTTAAAAGGAAGTGAAATGAACCTGTATAGCATAAGGAATTATGTGGACAATTGCAAGCCAATAAATAACGGACATACACGTACAGAGAAGAATCATTATGCCAATGATGTGGTTGTACGAGGACATCAAATCATAGGCAGAAATCTATATGCATGATACATTTCGAGTCTGAGATCTTGGCGTGAATTGAAGTAGTTAGAAAGCCGTATGAGGTAAATTAACTAGAGGAATAAGAAAGTAAAGCTATGTATATCGGATAAGGCAAATGATTGATTGAACAATGGAAACGAATGAAGAAATTCTTAATAATAACCAGATACTCGATTAATACATTATGAAGATGAAGCATACCTCAATCATGTGGGAGATATTTTTCATGAAGATTTAAGATCGAAGAAATACTAGTTACGAATAAACTTTGAGTGTGTTCATCAAGGATTGCAAATGATGGTTGGGCTTTCCCACTCAAGTAAGTGAGTTATGGTAAATTTGATGCTTATAACTGGGTCAGCAAAGAAGGTTCAGTATGGAAATACATAAGGGGAGATGAAAGTATGATGGTTTGACTGCAACAATTTTTAAGAAGTGATGCTTTAAAACCAAAGGAATTCTTTCACAAGATTATAAGAGTGTTGGTTGAGACCAGGTGTTGGTTATCAGAAGTTGAACAAGTTGACTAATAAGAATAAGTGTACGTTTCCAAGGATGGATAAATTATTAATTAGAGAGCTTGAATTGAAACACGAACTAGAAGAATTCTAAAATAATTTATAATTGAACTCAGTAGTGATAGTCGATTATAATCAGAAGATATGAGAAAATGTATGGTATAATAAGAATTATTCGCTATAATCTTAAGTTGAATTAAACTGTGGGTTATACCAACTGGTATGTGCTGGTGAACTGGTAAGTTTAGAAGGTGGAAGTTGATTGGTCTACTTCTGGGTTGATTGTTGGTCGTATGATTGATTGTTGGTCGTGTGATTGATTGTTGGTGTCGGCTTGAGTTCGACTGGTAGTCAACAATATAAAGGAGATGCTGCCCAAATTTTCGGAAAATACCCTACTTTTAAAAATAGAGAGTATAGTTCCTTGTGTTATTGATATTCATGATGATACTCCAAATAATTGTGATCTCGGTTCTTGAAGAAGGTTGTTACAGCCAATCCGACTATATATAATTGGCATTTGATTTCATTTAGCTAGTCATCACTTGATGTAATTGATCAATTAAGTGAGTTAATTGGTTAATTTTACCAATTAATGGTCAGTTAGATGGAAATCGATCCCAATTAGATTAAGTAAAATTTTGATGTGACTTTAAAATCCGAAATCAAGGCAATGAGGAATCTGGAGAAAGTAAGGACACCATTAGAATTCAGAAATTGCTGCAAGTGTGTGAGACTTTACTTGGATGAATATGCCCTTTATAATGGATAAAAGAAATAAAAAGTTATCTATATGGACAAGTGAGAAGAATGTTTTCAAGAACTAAAGATTTAAGATAGAGCAAAGAGAAGGAAGGAAGGAAATGAAGAAGGGAGGTGGGATAAAGAAAAGATTAATAACTACACCAATACGGATTTCATTAGACGATCAAAGAGATTTTATCATCTGTAATAAAGTTTATTAAAGGGCCTCGTGTGTCCAAATTCTTTTAATAATCATACAATAAATGATTTATCAAGTAATTTTGGTTTAGATAAAATGTGAGATACAGTTTTAATTCAGTTTCTGATTGATGTTGATACTTAAGTTGTTGTTAATATCGAAAGTGGTATTAATATAGATGATTGATGTTTACTTCAAAATGGGATGTGGTGAGCATCAAAGTTCGTATTGATATCTAATATGATATCACATCACAATGAGTATTAAGGTCAAGAGTTCTGTTTGAATGAGCTATGAGAATGAAGAACGAAAATAGGAGAGGAAATGAAATCAAAGGGTAATAAAGAAACTTTATAAGATGCCAGGATATAGGTAAGATATGGGTAATGAAAGACAGAAGTAAGGTGAAAAATTTAGGAAATATTTATAAATTGAGATAGGGAATGCATCCCAGGAATACGATCAAGTACCGAAGGCTAAAGGGAAATCTCTAGTGACCAGATGTGAGGAGAAAGTGGGGGAAAACATAAATAAATGTTATACCTACCCAAGAATTAAGGCGGGACATCAAAGGCTAGATGGATACTTTTCTCCAGGAGACGTCGTAGTGAAATCACCTGAGAACTAAAGGTGAGGAAAGCATTAATTGCATCATTATCGATAGGTTATCCAAACATAATCATTCTCTTTATTTAATAAACAGTTCGTCCAATAAGTGGGTTAGTTGCTGCTTAAAGAAATGGTGGTACATCATCAGATCCAGAAATTTATTATAAATGATCAATATTGTTTGATTTGAGATTTGATAGGATTATTCTAAATACGATGAATTATGTCGAACCAGAATAGTATATACCACTCCTAGATGAACGAGCATTATGTAAGGCGGAACTAAAAGATAGTAATTTGGCTACGATAACTCAAGGGATTCAAGCTACGCCAAGAATATGATACAAGACATAGATATCAAAGAAGACTTTCTGATAGTATGGCACAAAGAAAGAATAAATGTTATATGTGACTAGACGTCAAAGAAAGCATTGCAGTCAGTTTCTTATGAGAACATTTTAGAACTAAAATAATTAATGATATGGGTTAGATTATGCGGGTGATGCCTCCAAATTAGTATATTTTCTTCTAATTAGTAAGAGATTTTCACTCAATAAATATACTCGATTGTGATTCAAGGAAAATAAGATATGGTTATAAGTTTGTGCGACAATCATATCCAGTCAAGGTTTTCTCGTTAATTCTTAATTCTTGAGTAATTTCAAGAATGTTAGAAATTGAATACGCCATGGTTGCAGTATATCATTATAGATGGACGAGAATATTAAGGGAACGGTTAAAGAGCCTCAAATGCGATTGGAAGCGATTTTGAACTAAGTGAATTGAGTAGATAAACATGTGGGAATGAGGTTCAACCACCAATAACTATTGCAAATGTTCGTGAACACGAATTATTAGAGTTAGAAAGAAAGGATAATTAATAGGTATTATGCTGGTCCTTTTTGAAATAGTAAAATAGGCAAGAAAAGTATAAGCGAGTTGGCTTCACCGCCACACGTGTAGCAAATTCACAAGGTATTTATATGTGTATACTCAGGAAGAGTAATTTAGCTCCATTATATATAAAATGGAGACTTGAATTGAGTTATATGAGCAACAGATAGAATATGATGTCAGTGAGAGGTTGTTAAGTAATGAATGATGCTACGAGTAAAAGTTTATAAAAAGTTGTAAGGTTGAGGAATCAACCTGAGAACATAAAAGTGAGTTACTTGAACGTATCATTATCTGATCCTTAGTGCGATTCTTGGGACATAATCCTTTTAAGGGGGGAGGATGTAATATCCGGGATATCGCGTGTAATTATTTTTATCAATAAATGATTTTTATGTGATTATTATGTTATTTTTGGTGAATTATCTGATGATCGGTGTGGATATGTGGATACTTATATGTGGTAAAGTATAAGTATATTAATTTTATTATGACCAGAATAAAATATAGATAATTACGGTATTTTTCTGGTAATTTTTGGACTGTTATATGATTTTATATTGATTTATGAATTTATTAATTATTTTCTGAATAATTACAAAATTATTTTATAAAGCCGGGAATCGTCCAACCTCAACCGTTTTTACGTTTTTACAACCCAAAATTCTTCCGAAAACTCCTTCCTAACCTAATCTGATAATTCCGGACATTTTCCGTGTTTTGACTTTTTCAATCCGGATTACGGTTTAACCCGTGCGTGGCCCTGCGCAAGATTTTCGATACGATCATCATTTCCATGAATCAACAAAACCCGTATGCTCGAAAGATGGGATATTATTACATTATTTTCGTATAAAGTTTTTAATAAAAAGCCCGATTTGGATAATTATCCAATACGGGTACCAAATCGGATCATTTTTGCAGTTACCTAGCGGCTAAGTAACTAATTTATCGATCCAAAATGATCCAACATGATCCAATATGCCACAAATATATATAGCCCTTTTATTATTTCATTTTACTCGTATAATCATAATCGACCAGTAAAAATACAGAAAATACAGAGAAAAACCCGAAAAATGATGTGCTTTTCATAATCAAACGCACAAACGAAGGCGTTATCGAACTCCGATTCGGGCGTGCAATATATCAAAACGAAGCTCTCGAAAATACCTTTCTGAATCCACCATCTATTTTGATGCAAATATCAAGGTGATTTTCTCATTTAGTTAATTTAATTCGAATTATTTGATGATTAAAATATGAATTTTTGATCTTGATATTGTTTGTGTGACTTGATGCTAGAATCATGTAGAGCTTTTCTTCCTGGTCATTTTGGTATATTATATGTCAAAAACCGAGTTTAATAACATGTAGAAATGTGTGTTTGATTCTCAGAATGTTAAATTAGGGTTTAAATCGTTTCAATGTTCTTAATCAAATTTGGGGCTTTTAAATTCGTTGATTCTGCGTATGTTTGAGTTGCATTAATCGATAGATCGAATCAAAACGAGTTAATTCATGTAAATATATGCATTGTTGGACGCCTGGAACGTATCACCGGAGAAGCTCGAAGCTTCGTCGGCATTAATGGAGGTTTCATCGGAAAATCCGACCGGGAGATTGTTTCTTTTAATTACTAGCATGTATGTGTTGCTGAAGGAGTGCATAATTGTTTTGCAGCAAAATCCTAATCAAAGAGTTCGTATTTTGCCCAAATTAAGCTCGTCGGAATCTGTGTTTTCCGACCGGTTATTGTTGTTCTTGATTGACCCGGGCATGTCGATCTTTTACCCGAGATTTAACCCGGTGTTGATCCAATTTTTCCCAAAACAAATTCTTAAAACATGTTTCTACACTTTAGTCACTAAAGTTGTAGAATCTTTACAAAAACTGGATTATTTTTTACTTTATTTTATAAATGATATTTTTATTATTCTAAAACTCAGAAAAAAAACTGTTTATTTACTTCAAATTAAATCTGATTTATTTTATTAATTATTTTAATTAATCGATTATATTAATATTAATTGATTAATTAATTTGATTAATTATTAATTAATTTTAATTAATTTAATAATTAGATTTAATTATTTATTTTTGATTTAAAATTTCTGAAAAATAGTTTCGAGTTTTAAAATATTATTTTAAATTATTTTCAAGGCTCGATAATTATTATAAAATTATTTTAAAGTCAGATTCGGGGGTTCGAGCCCTATTATTTAATTATAAAATGATTTGGAGGCCCATTTTAATCCCGAAAAAATGTTCAAAACATAGTATTAAAAACCTGGAAAATCATTTTAACCCCGACTCTTCTTTGAAAAATTATTTGGATTGAATATCTTACGTGCTATGTGCTATATGTGATCTAATTGTTGTATAATATGACTGTACATGCATTGTTTGACTGTTTTTACTATAACTTTTAATCCGTAAATCGGATTTGGGTGAAACGAAGGGTAGATAAATATTTATGACATCTATGTGACGATTAGAATGATATGAGATTGAGTATTGATAGATACTTGTGATGCCTAGCAGAGTAAGCGAGGTATAGAAAAGAAGGTCAGTGATCAGTAAATAGAACTGTAGTGTAGAAAAAGAAAGCAAGTGATTGATGAATTAAGGCAAGGCATAGAAAAAGAAGGAAATTGATGGGAAAGTAAAACTGTTAAATGGGTACAAGTAAAGTTGGAAATCATCGGTGATAAGGCAAGTACTTCTGAACCTTCTTCAAGATATATTGCAAATATTTTCGAACTGTCTCATAACATGTCGCTATTATTCAAAATAACTCATGTTTTATATTGCAAGCGCTTTAAACTATTCAACCTTGAACCCTGATTCTTATTAATCTTGAGCCATAAGCCTTTTTCTTCATAAACCATTGATTATTGAATTTCTCAGATACGAGCCAGACACATACGATACTACTCCACAAATACATATGTACCACATACTGATTTCAGATATTGAATTGCTTGACATATCAACCCTTATTCCTTGTTTAACAGAAGACCGACCCTTGAAACCCTTGAACCCTCGGTCTTCTACTTTCTGATTCTTTCCTTGATTGAAAGACAAACTTTTTGAATTCCTTATTATACCTTCATGGTATTGTGAATCACCCTATGCTTCAAGATAAATGTTGCTTATTATTCAGCTTATTGAATTTCATTGGTTATCATATTGAATTATTTTGGAATTGGATGGTTTTATAAGTATGGACCAAATTCGTGGTCGGACCAGATTCGTGGTCATAATAGGCCAATGCGTGTCTTGGATCCAGTATATAGGGCAAAGCTGGGATCCTTGCTCGGGGTTAGTGCGTGACTAATCAGTAGCCTAACCTTGATTTTTAAAATAAAAAGTGAATATCCAATTCTAATCATTGATTATTCAGAAACTTGATTCTTCTGAATCATTTCAATTGGTTATTGTTTAACCTCCGTTATTGCTATTATGACTTGCTGAGCTACTTAGCTCACTGTTGCAAATGTTTTTATGTTTTCAACAGTAGAAAAGGAAATTGTTGGTAATGAGGATTCCCAGTCCAGTGTGCGAGCTAGGATTCCAGGTTAAGTTGGATCGAGCTAGCAGGAGCTTTATATTGTAGATAAGTTATACAAGATTGTAAGAACGATATTATTATCAATTGTAAGTTGAACTAGTTAGAAATTGGTACGATGTAATAAAAGTTAAGGTTGTGGCTTGTTTTCATACTTTAACCTGTTGCGGTCCGTGGTTGTGTAAAGAAGGGTCAATGCATATAATATTTTATATAAAGGTTTATATATTGTGTTTGTGTGTTATAAACCCAAAACTTGTGGCCCGGGTTTGGAGGGCGTTACACATGGGTTTTTAATTTTGATGAGATTTGATGATATTTTCGAGACAAGTAAAAATGTAATATAAGATCAAAAATTGTGAACATGGAACAAATGACGGAGGGATTGATAGTATAAGTTTAGTCTAGAGATAATAGGATTGGGCTTAAATTAAATGTTTAGACTATTTGGATAGGCCTTCCAAGATTTAGTTCAAATTATGTAAAAGGGATTTAGTTTAGTCTTGTTTAGTAGTCGTGTCGATATTAGTCTTACTAGGCTACGAATAGATTGTGGAAATGGATGGCGATTATTATATTTGGATAGGCCTTCCAAGATTTAGTTCAAATTACGTAAAAGGGATTAAGAATTTCCTAAAAAATGCATTTCTTATTTATAAAAGAGGCAAAAAAATGAAGTGCCTATGTAGAAAAGGCGCAGAATGTTATTAGCATCATCAAAAGACCATATATGATCATCTTATTTTCTCTAGTCCTTCTAAGTTGCATGAAGAATGGATTTGTGAGGTCTCAAAGACGAAATTAGGAGATACCGATGACTTTATCGATTGTGAAACGGGAATGGAATTTCAAGATAATTTAGGTGCGATGTTCGATTGTTCGATGTTCAAATTAGAGCAGCAATATTTGACATGACAAACAAGGAGAAATAACTATTTTGCTCTATATTGAAGAATGCCAGACTTCCCTGCAGGTCGTGCCTCAAATGTTAGTCGGTACGTGAACTTGAAAGAGAGAAATGTTGTGGGGTATAAGAACCATGATGATCATTTTATACTTTACTATTTTTTATAATTTCCTATGAAGAAAACATTAAAACCTCAAGTTACTTTAATAATGATCAAATTTGGCGCATTCCTTAGAGGTCTGTGGAGCAAGGTTATTGATTTAATTGACCTAAAGAGGTTACACACATAAATTGTTGAAATACTTTGTGAATTTGAAATGATTTTTCTGCAGGCTTTCTTCCATATAATGGTCCACCTGCCTGTTCATTTATGCATAGAAGTCAAATACGGTGGTTCTGTACACCTCAGATGCATGTTTCCAATTGAGCGCTATCTAGAAAAGTTGAAATCTTATGTTCGAAATAGCAGTAAACCAGAGGGTTCCATTATAGAAGGTAATTTAGCTGAAGAGTGTGTGACATTTTGTTCAAGGTTTTTAAGCGTTGAAGATGGAATAAAATATCCCGTAACTGACTTTGGAAGATATCCAGCTAATGAGGAATATCATATTGGGACAAAAAAGAATAAAGATGGAAATATATTCACATTAAAAGATATAGATTGGAAGGCAACACATCGCTACATATTGTTCAATTCTGGCAATCAAGAAATAGAGACTTTAATGGAGTATGTTTTGAACTCCGAATTTTATTTTAGTCAGTAGTATAAAATTGAACAACTACAACTAAGTTTTGAGATTATTTAACCTTGATATATTTTAGGGAGCATCGAGCTTTTGTGGACGGTATTGCAAATCCAAGAAGATATAAAATGGAACGGAATGTTAATTACTACGAATCAATCAAAGAAAATTTTGAACTTAATTACCAGGGAGCTTTTAGAGTGGTCCTTTTTAAGTGTTGTTGGTACCAAGAAAAACATGATTTGTATGGTGTAACTCACGTAAATTTCAATAAATTATGCCGCAAATCAGATCCATATGTCCTTTCTTCCCAAGAAAAACATGATTTGTATTTGGCACTCTTTCAATTATAATGCAATGTAATGTCTTTCCTTATTTTCATTTGTATTTAATTTGAAATCTGTCATATCTATATGTTTTTGCCTTTAATTTATTGATTTTTGATGTCATATGCATATGAACTAATGTATTTATCATCTGCATTTTTTACAGGATAGATATAATTCTAAATATTAGATTACACTATGCTGGACAGCTTCAGCGAAAAAGTTACGTGGGTGGAAAATTTCTACCTGTACCAAATGTAGAGTATGACGAATTCTCATTTTCTGTGCTCATGGAGTATATGATAGATAACTTCCATTACTCTGAAATTGGAGAAAACTACATTAGTGAAGGAAAGAGGGGTGACTTGAAGATGTTATTGGATGACAAATATACTAATGAATATGTACTGGGCTGCAACGATGGAGAAGAAACTGACTTCTTCATTGACACCGTTGTTGACATTGAAATTGAGCCTTAAAGACAAATGCAATCACATGTTATTATAAGGCCAAGGAAAAACATAATTCATGGTAAATATGTTTATGTAATATACATGTCAGAAGTGTGTGATATTTATATGCATGCGTGTGAGAGTGTAAATGAATTATGATTCTTCTTTTATATATTTATATTAATTATTACTATTACATATTCTGCTAAGAAACCAGTGAAGCAATAGTCTATTACCACGCAACAACTCCAGAAGCAACAAAAAATACAGAAAAAATGAAGGAAATTTCACCATAACATAATCCGATTATGCATAGAAAGGATGCCGGTGTGTAGGAGAAAGGAGCAGATGAAGATCAACTTAATGTATAATAAGTGCTTGCTACATCTTGATTTGTGTATAAAGATAATCAATTATAGTTTAGTCTCCAATCGTATGCTTGCCCTTAAGATAAAACTATATATTCTAATTGTATTTTTTGGAGCTCCATAAAAAATGTGAGTCTTCTTGTTAGTCACCTAGGCCCTTGAGCTTAAATGTGGTATTGTATGCTAGAAGAAATTGATGATATATGGTTAGAAGCTATCAGAGATTATTATCATAATTTGATATCAGACTTTAGCGGAAGGTGACGTCATCAGCATTTGTTATCACCTTTTTATCAGCATTTGTTGATCAGTAACTGACATCAGTATTTAGTCACTATATCTAAATATCAAAAGATATTAAATATGGAAACAATTTGCAAAATTCAAGTCGGTGAAGGAATTTACTTCTAGTAGCAATCAAATTAAGTATATATTTTATGATTCCTTATTATAATAGAATAAGATTCCTTATTTGATTATGTAGTTGTCCAGTATATAAGTACAGATTAGGTTAACACTTTATGTGTCACGTAATTGATATATCTTTCATGTAACCTAGCAGCTTTCATGGATATTTGTTCATCCTTTGAGAGATTAGTTTGTAATAAGTTTTTATCAATCTATAGAAAATTGTTTATACTATTGAGTGCTCAATTTGATTTATCTTCATAAACTATATTCACCTCCTCTACAGTTATATTAAGGACCTAACAATTGGTATCATATCTTGCTGTTGATATAAAAATAGTTTAAGATCTAAAATCAATTTATAATGGCAGATAAAGAAGCTCAACCAAATCCCCCACCTCCTTCACCAGCAATTCAACCCATCAATAACAATATGAGCAGATATGAGGCTATCAAGGTTCCAATCCTGAAGATTCATGAATATCCAATCTGGAAGGTGGAGATGGCCATGTGTCTGGAAGCAACAGATCCTGAATACCTGAACAAGATATATGATGGTAGATATAGGCCAATGAAGGTAGTTGTTGTTGTTGCTGGAGATGAAGAAAAGATGATTCATGAGGATAAGAAGGACCATATTCCTGAAGATATTTTATCTATTATGAAAGATGCAAAAGTGAGACACATTCTTCACAGAAGTCTTGACAGTGTTATGGCTAATAGAGGTATTGGATGTACAACTGCCAAAGAAATTTGGGACACTTTGGAAGTCAAGTGTCAGGGAACAACTGCTATTAAGAAGAACATAAGGAATATACTGACATAGGAGTATGAGCACTTCGACTCAAAAACTGATGAGTCCATAACTTAAATCTATGACAGATTTCAAAAGCTGATCGATGACTTGACTATGGTTGACAAAGAATATGACCAGGAAGACTCTAACTTGAAGTTCCTTCTTGCTCTCCCAGAAAAGTGGGACTTGAAAGTCACATCAATCAGGGATAATTATGAATTGGATGAAGTATCTTTAGATGAGATCTATGGCATATTGAAGACTCATGAACTGGAGATGGAGCAAAGGACCAAGAGAAAATGAACAAGAGCAAGATAGGTTGCTATCAAAGTTGAGGAGAATTCAAAGGAGAAAGGCAGGAGAAAAGGCCACTCCAATGGAAATGCTATGATTGCAAAGTCTGATACTGAGTCATCTAACTATGATGATGACTCAAACTCTAATAGTGAATCAGATACTGAAAGTGATCATGACAATGATGAATATTGAGCAAATGGCAGCTCTGATGGTTAAAAGCTTCAAGAAGATGGTCTACAAGAAATTCAAGAACAAGAACAAGAGATTCTCCAGAAAAGGCTCTAGTTTCTCAAACTCTGAGAAGAGGAATTATAAAAGAAATTCTGATATTAAGGAGTCTAGATCTGGAAAGCTTGACAAGCCAAAGGAAATATGCTATAACTGTGATGGAGTAGGACACTTTGCAGCTGACTGCAGAAAACCTAGGGCTGAGAGGAAACAAGCCTTGATCACCAAGAAAAAAAACTGGGATGATACATCAGAATCAGATAATGAAGTCAACTATGCTCTCATGGAAAATGCTGACACTGAGGATAACACTGCTAAATTAAAGGTATCTCAAACTACACTTTCTTTTGATATTAATAATATCTATGAGTTAAGATTATTTCTTAAATCTTTGCATGTTAGTTATAGGGATCAAACACTTGAGAAAGCTAGGATTAAGAGTGAAAATCTTGATCTTAAGAAAAGAAATGATTACCTAAAAACTGAGTTGATTTTAATGCTAGAAACTAAAAAGGAGATAGATGATGCTTTGTATGTTAAAGAAAAATGTTTAAAAAAGCATGCTTATCTAAAAAAAGAATTAGCTAAAGAGAGAGCAGTGATTAAGCTTTCGAGTAATTCAGGAAAAAGAACTTAGGATATACTAGAAAATGGATGTTGGGGATCAGGATTAGGATATACTCATAAAACTAATTCTGATAAGAAAAATAAAAAGTAGCTGAGAAAGCTAAACCAATAAATACGGATACAAAAGTAAAACTGAACCAGTCTAAGTTAAGACCTATTAAGTTTAACTTAAGTGCCGATGTTGTTAAGTCAGTTAATGAGCAAGAGTCAACATCAGCATCTAAGTCAAAATTAAAAACTGACAAGTATGAACCTGTACATACAAAATCAGTAAATGTTGGTTTAATGACTCAGAAATAACTTAAGCAAAAGCTGAAGGATGTAAAATAAAAAATAAGGAAAATTAACCTAGAAAGAATAGGAATGGAAAAGAAGGAGAACAAATATAAACCCATCCTTCAGGTGTATTGCAGGCAGACTTTGACTGGTGGAAACTATGGACTTCTAAATACAGCAACATTTGTACCCAACCCTGATTATTTTAGGCAAGTCTTTTGGTTACAAAAGTTCTAATCAATTATTTGCTAGTTCGCCATACTAAATTATTAATAAGAATTCTTTTTTAAGAGTGTGTTATGCTTAGTATAATCTTCACAGTGCACTGTTATGGCATCAGCTTATGGGAAAAAGGGTTCTTTCCATTGACATTAATGCTTCACCACATCTACGGTCTTACGCGCATTGTTCAAAAGGAAGAGTAAGTATTTTTCTATACTTTATGACTTTAGGGATTAAGCAGTCCATTTTTATGGAAATCTAGACCTATCATGTTACTGAAAAGCTGAAGGAGAACAAATATAAACCCATCTCTAATGCACCTAGAAAGGTCTGTTTTAACTATGGTAGTACTAATCATCTTGTTATTATTTGCAGGAAGAATAAAGGGATAAATACTGTTCCTCTTAAGTCAAAGTTTAGGAATAGACCAGTTAGATATAAACCACAGAATCCATGGTTTCATCGTGATAGTATTTGGCATTCAATTTACACATATAAAGAGTATCACGGTTTGTATTACAATTATTATGAACTAAAACCCTCTTTGAATAAATCTAAAGTAGATTCTGCATGTGTAAACTCTGATATTAATAATGTTAGCAAAAACTCTGATTCAAAGTCATCTCCTGCAAATGTTAACAAACTTAAAAAGGCCAAAGGATCTAAGAAAGTTTGGGTCCTTAAAACACTAATTAATTGTTAAATCTGATTTGAGGGTATCATGAAGAATTCTCTAGTCTTGGATAGTGGATGCTCAAGACATATGACTGAAAAAATCCCTGCTATCAAAGTTTGAGGAAGAGGCTGGCTCAAATGTTTCTTATGGAAATGGCAACTTAGGAAAGATTTTGGGTTATGGCAAGATTAAGCATGGAAATGTCATCATTGAAAATGTAGCTCTGATCGCAGGACTCAAGCATAATTTGATCAGTGTGAGTCAAATCTGTGACAGAGTTACCATATGAACTTTTATGAGAAACATTATGAAATTGTCAGTAAATCAGATGAAAAAATTACAATGACTGGTATTAGACATGGTAACTTATATGAATCCAGGGTCTCCACAAATATTGATGATTCTAGAGTATGTCTACTTAGTAGAGCAATTGTGGAAGACAGCTGGAACTGGCATAAAAGACTTTCTCATCTCAATTTCAATAACATTAATGAACTTGTGAAAAAAGATCTCGTGAGAGGATTTCCCAATGCAGTATTTACTCCTGATGGCTTATGCGATTCATGCCAAAAAGCTAAACTAAGGAAAACATCATTCAAGAGTAAAACCGAATCCTCAGTTATTGAACCATATCATTTGCTACACATTGATTTTTTTGGACTAGTTAATGTAATGTCTATTGCAAAGAAGAGGTATGCACTTGTTATTGTTGATGAGTCTACAAGATACATATGGGTGTATTTTATGAATAACAAGGATGAAACACCATCCATTTTCTTACTCATGTAAGGGAATTGGAAAAAGGATCATCTCACAAACTGAAGATCTTTAGAAGTGATAGGGGAACTGAATTCAGGAACAAAACTATGGAAGAATTGTGCAAATACAAGGGAATCAAACAAGAATTTTCTGCCCCTGGAACTCCACAGCAAAATGGAGTTGTAGAAAGAAAGAATAGAAGATGTGTCAAGTCTTACGTGGCAGAGGACCCGCAACTGACATGGCATTTCAAGTCACCCAACTAATATGTCTATTCAATCTTTATGCAACTCTAATTTGTGTTACATTACACGCTAATTGTGTTACAGTATGCCCCTAATGAAATAATTTTTGGTGTTATAGTTGATGGCCAAAAAGCATTGTTTTAGGGGTCAAATACAATGCTCGTGAATTCAATGCCCATTTCAGATGCATATGTGAAAAAAAATGTCTAATGCAACGCTTTTTTGGCCTATTTCCACATTCAAAAAGTATTGCATTTGAGCCCTTTTGGTATAGTGTTATGTGGTAAAACTAAATTAAACACTTAACATAGTCTAAGAGCACTTTGAAAGATATATATCATTCATTTTAATTCAGAAGTTAAGAACATCTCATCCATTTTAACTTAGAAGCAAAGAACATCTAATGTTGCATTAAAGTCTTAAATACTTATGAATGTTTTTCATGTATCACTGAATAATAAAAGGGAGAGGAAATGTGCTATACCTGTGATGGAGTAGGACACTTTACAGCTGACTACAGAAAACCTAGGGCTGAGAGGAAACAAGCCTTGATCACCAGGAAAAAAAACTGGGATGATACATCAGAATCAGATGATGAAGTCAACTATGCTCTCATGGAAAATGCTGACACTGAGGATAACACTGCTGAATTAAAGGTACCTCAAACTACACTTTCTTTTGATATTGATAATATCTATGAGTTAAGAATATTTCTTAAATCTTGGCGTGTTAGTTATAGGGATCAAACACTTGAGAAAGCTAGGATTAAGAGTGAAAATCTTGATCTCAAGAAAAGAAAAGATTACCTAAAAATTGAGTTGATTTTAATGCTAGAAACTAAAAAGGAGAGAGATGATGCTTTGTATGTTAAAGAAAAATGTTTAGAAAAACATGCTTATCTAAAAAAAGAATTAGCTAAAGAAAGAGCAGTGCTTAAGCTTTCGAGTAATTCAGGAAAAAGAACTCAGGATATACTAGAAAATGGATGTTGGGGATCAGGATTAGGGTATACTGATAAGACTAATTCAGATAAGAAAAATAAAAAGTAGCTGTGAAAGCTAAACCAATAAATACTGATAAAAAGTAAAACTGAACCAGTCTAAGTTAAGACCTATTAAGTTTAACTTAAGTGCTGATGTTGTTAAGTCAGTTAATGAGCAAGAGTCAACATCAGCATCTAAGTCAAAATTAAAAACTGACAAGTATGAACCTGTACATACAAAATCAGTAAATGTTGGTTTAATGACTCAGAAATAACTTAGGCAAAAGCTGAAGGATGTAAAATGAAAAATAAGGACAATTAACCTAGAAAGAATAGGAATGGAAAAGAAAGAGAACAAATATAAACCCATCCTTCAGGTGTATTGCAGGCAGACTTTGATTGGTGGAAACTATGGACTTCTAAATACAGCAACATTTGTACCCAACCCTGATTATTTTAGGCAAGTCTTTTGGTTACAAAAGTTGTAATCAATTATTTGCTAGTTCGCCATACTAAATTATTAATAAGAATTCTTTTTTAAGAATGTGTTATGCTTAGTATAATCTTCACAGTGCACTGTTATGGCATCAGCTTATGGGAAAACGGGTTCTTTCCATTGACATTTGTGCTTCACCACATCTGTGGTCTTACGCACATTGTTCAAAAGGAAGAGTAGGTATTTTTCTATACTTTATGACTTTAGGGATTAAGCAGTCCATTTTTGTGGAAATCTAGACCTATCATGTTATTGAAAAGCTGAAGGAGAACAAATATAAACCCATCTCTAATACACCTAGAAAGGTCTGTTTTAACTATGGTAGTACTAATCATCTTGTTTTTGTTTACAGGAAGAATAAAGGGATAAATAATGTTCCTCTTAAGTCAGAGTTTAGGAATAGACCAGTTAGATATAAACCACAGAATCCATGTTTTCATTGTGATAGTATTTGGCATTCAATTTACACATATAAAGAGTATCACAGTTTGTGTTATGATTATAATGAATTGAAACACTTTTTCAATAAATCTAAAGTAGATTCTGCATGTGTAAACTCTGATATTAATAATGTTAGCAAAAACTCTGATTCAAAGTCATCTCCTGCAAATGTTAACAAACTTAAAAAGGCCAAAGGATCCAAGCAAGTTTGGGTCCTTAAAAACACTAATTAATTGTTAAATCTTATTTGAGGGTATCATGAATAATTCTCTAGTCTTGGATAATGGATGCTCAAGACATATGACTGAAAAAATCCCTGCTATCAAAGTTTAAGGAAGAGGCTGGCTCAAATGTTTCTTATGGAAATGCAACTTAGGAAAGATTTTGGGTTATGGCAAGATTAAGCATGGAAATGTCATCATTGAAAATGTAGCTCTGATCGCAGGACTCAAGCATAATTTGATCAGTGTGAGTCAAATCTGTGACAGAGTTACCATGTGAACTTTTATAAGAAACATTGTGAAATTGTCAGTAAATCTGATGAAAAAATTACAATGACTGGTATTAGACATGGTAACTTATATGAATCCAGGGTCTTCACAAATATTGATGAATCTAGAGTATGTCTACTTAGTAGAGCAATTGTGGAAGACAGCTGGAACTGGCATAAAAGACTTTCTCATCTCAATTTCAACAACATTAATGAACTTGTGAAGAAAGATATCGTGAGAGGATTTCCCACTGCAGTATTTACTCCTGATGGCTTATGCAATTCATGCCAGAAAGCTAAACTAAGGAAAACATCTTTCAAGAGTAAAACTGAATCCTCAATTCTTGAACCATATCATTTGCTGCACATTGATTTTTTTGGACCAGTTAATATAATGTCTATTGCAAAGAGGTGGTATGCACTTGTTATTGTTGATGAGTCTACAAGATACACATGGGTGTATTTTATACATACCAAGGATGAAACACCATCCATTCTTCTTACTTATGTAAGGGAATTTGAAAAAGGATCATCTCACAAACTCAAGATCTTTAGAAGTGATAGGGGAACTGAATTCAGGAACAATACTATGGAAGAATTGTGCAAATACAAGGGAATCAAACAAGAATTTTCTGCCCCTGGAACTCCACAACAAAATGGAGTTGTAGAAAGAAAGAATAGAAGATGTGTCAAGTCTTACGTGGCAGAGGACCCATACTGACATGGCATTTCAAGTCACCCAACTAATGTGTCTATTCAATCTTTATGCAACTCTAATTTGTGTTACATTACACGCTAATTGTGTTACAGTATGCCCCTAATGAAATAATTTTTGGTGTTGTAGTTGATGGCCAAAAAGCATTGTTTTAGGGGTCAAATCCAATGCTCGTGAATTCAATGCCCATTTCTGATGCATATGTGAAAAAAATGTCTAATGCAACGCTTTTTTGGCCTATTTCCACATTCAAAAAGTATTGCATTTGAGCCCTTTTGGTATAGTGTTATGTGGTAAAACTAAATTAAACACTTAACATAATCTAAGAGCACTTTGAAAGATATATATCATCCATTTTAATTCAGAAGAAAAGAACATCTCATCCATTTTAACTTAGAGGCAAAGAACATCTAATGTTGCATTAAAGTCTTAAATACTTATGAATGTTTTTCATATATCGCTGAATAATAATGTAAGTTTCGAGAAATGTTAGGATTATTAGATTATAAACTCATCTCAATATTTTACATATGCATTAACTTTTATACAAATAAAAGGGAGTGAATTAATTTTTTGGACCCATGAAATTTGTGCGACTATTGCGATCGCATACCCTGCATTGGATCAGGATCACCTATGGCCATTAAAGGTCCTGTTCCTCCATCCTAACCTAGCCTCGATTGCCCGATGATTTAGCCACTCTGTATCATACACTAAGAAAGGAAGGGCAGTTCCTGTCAGAAAATGGAAAGTTTGAGTCATGTTTAAGACTTGTTTTTGATGTAATTTCCTAAAACTAATTGTTGGATGTTCTTCCTTGTAATGAGGACTTGAAATTTCATGTTTGGATCTAAGTTATTTTCTTGTTGTAATCCATATAGAATTCGAGGTGAAGTTAGTAGTTTAAAATGGATTTATGGGTTTTGTCCCATATTGATTAAGTAAAGAGGGGTTTAGTGCTTTATATAGTACCATGTGCAAAAGTAGTATGCCAACTACTAAGGCATGTGGGTGTGTATGGTGTTATTATATGCCTCACGCGCGCACACACAAACATGCGTGTCGCCGCCTCGCCTCGCCACGCCACGCCACGACTCGACTCGGACCGGGTCCAATGGCGATTTGTGTGAATGTCTCGGCGTCTCGTGTGCGTGAGGTGACTTGCGAGAGGAACTTTACTGCTTCTTTAATTAAAATATTTACTGACTTATTATATTATTTTAATATTAATATTTAATCTGTGTTAACAGGGAATATCAGTAATTGCTTATCAGAATTATAAACTATGATTTGCTGTAAATACTGATTAGGATTTATTGGGTATGACAAATCCTGACGCTGGTCAGTATTTGCTGAGAGTGACAAAACCTGACGCCCCTGGATCAGGATTTGCTATGGCTGATAAGTCCTGACGCTGGTTAGGATTTGTTGTGGCTGGTAAATACTGATGGCCTAGGCTGGATCAGGATTTGTTGTGGTAAATATTGACTGTTATGTTTTTTATTCTGGGATATTCTATTAAATGCATATTAATTCAGAATATTTATTTTAATTAATGAATATCTTCAATTATGTTTTAGTTTTGTATTATATACAGAAACAAAAATATTTGGGAAGGTATATTGCGATCATATACTTGTGAAACCCAAGATGATATCTCTCTCTCTTTCTCTCCTCCATAACATATAAATTAGCATAGGTTTTCTGGGCGAACTGAGGTCAGGTCATTGTTGAGCTTTACGTAACTGTGGACGAATTGCTCTGTATTATTGTATCCTGGAAGCGATATTGTTGCAACCCAAAATAGCATAAGTGGGGTAGTGATCTCTTCAAGAATAGTCAAGACTTCCTGAAGGCTAGGCGCCCCAGCTGTTCATAGTTCTTTCAGATTTGTTAAACATTTTGTTAGAGCCACTACGCCATAAACGGCCTTCTACCACATAATTACGTGACGTTGCCGTAGATAATGTTGCAGTAGCTATATAATAATGTACCATACTGCAACATGTTTTAATTATGTTAGCATAGATCTCGTAAAGTGTTGCCAATACATATATTAATAAAAATATTCAATTTTTTATAAAAAAATAAATAAATAAATGTTGATGTGGCAGAGCTGGGTCCCCACACTGTTGATGTGGCAGGTGGTCCCTGCTTACGTGGCAGGCGAGTCACCCCATGTGGGTCCCACCCACCTGACGTGGCATGTGGGTCCCCCCATGTGGGCCCCACTCTGCTGACGTGGCAGGGGCCCTACTAACATGGCAGGTGGGTCACACGTGGGCCCCACCATGCTGACGTGGCAGTGGGACCCTGTTGACATGGCAGGTGGTCCCCCATATGGGCCCCACTTTTTGATGACGTGGCAGGGGTCCACTGCTAGCGTGACAGTGATGAAGTATTAAATCAAAATTTTTCTGAAATTTTGCACTACCCAGGATTTGAACCAAAGACCTCCCACTTCATAAAGTTCATAAAGTGTAGTGCAAACCACTACACCAAGTTACACAATGTTTTTTATTCCACATTATTTAAATATAACCTTATAGAAATAATTCATTTCTACTTTTAATTCATTACACAATGTTCATAAAGGCTCTTTTAACTTTTAAATTTTTTTAAAGTAAAATTTGAACGATCCGTCCTTACTGATGTTAAAAATAATCGATTTTTGGTGTGTACCATCATTATTATAAATTTTTTATATTTATTTTTCAAGATTTTATATCAGTCAAAGCAGTCAAAATAACCCAAGCCTTGTTTGCGCTACTGTCCCGAGTGAAGTATCGATACTTATAAAATTAAATTTCGATGATCCGTCCGTACGGATGTTAAAAACAGTCGATTTTAGGCGTGTACCATCATTATTAGTTTTTTTTTATATTTATTTTGTGAGATTTTATATCAGTCAAAGTAGTCAAAATAGACAAAGCCTTGTTTGCGGTATTGTCCCGAATGAAGTATCGATACTTTTAAAATAAAATTTCGACGATTCGTCCGTACGGATGTGAAAACAATCAATTTTAGGGGTGTACTATCAGTATTAGGTTAATCCATGTATGCGCTATTATCCCAAATGAAGTATCGATTCTTTTAAAAAAAAATATGATAAAAAATTAAAAATCTTTATTTTATTTATGTATAAGTAGGGATTTCTAAAAATATTAAAAATAAATAAATAAATAAATTTTTTATTAGCTTTCGTCTTTTCTTTTCTTACTTAAATAATACTACCTATATCCCTCCCATTTGTTTACACTTTCCTTTTTGGGACGTCCCTTCCAATTGTTTACATTTCAAAATTTTCCAAAAATAGTAAAGTTTTTATAATTTTTAAATTAACTACATCCACTACTTTCCTCCACTATACCCACTTTATACATATAATATTAATCGGTCCCACTACTTTACTCACTTTTCAACTTTTCTCCACTACTTTATCATTTTTCTTAAACTCCGCGCCCCACCTAAATGTAAACATTTGGGAGGGACGGAGGGACTATATGTAATATCTACTCGATCTTGAACAGCAAAACCAAAATCCTACAGAAGGAAATCTAATCCAACGCTTCTGAGACACGCCAACTCATCGATCCGTGCGAAATAAAGCCCAAACACACATCCAAAGATCTCTCTCCAAACCAACCTGTACACATCTCGAATTTCTCTCAATTCTCACGAACAAACACATTCACAAATCAATCTCTCTCTTTTTATTTCCATCAATTCTTAAACCCTAGATTTGTGTGATGGCTTCCAAAGCAGCAAGAAGAAGCCGGCCGAGAAGAAGCTCAATTTTGTTGAAGAAACGCCGTGAGGGTTTGTAAACTAATCTTCAGTTTCCAATTGCTTCGCAGTTCGCCTCTGGACTCGAGAAGAAGGTAGTTTTGCTTCAAAATCTCTCTCTCTCTCTCCCCCTCCCTCTCTCCCTCTCTCTCTGTCTCTCCCCTCTCTCTGCTTGTCTCTCTGTGTGGTAAGGTGAGTGAGAGTATGCAAAAAGTCCATATTATTCATATATTTACATTTATGGATATATTGTATGCTTGACAGCCTAATCCAACTGAATTAATTCAAGTGAATTCTAGTGAAATATGCTTTAAATTAAGTTATAAGCCGGTCTAATCATGCCTTAAAACTGTTTATATTACTTTAACAAGTATTTCTACTAGTCTTACCTTTTATATTTATATATCATTTTCCAATACACTTTTTCATTTTAAATCAGGGTTCAGATTTTGACTCTCTGAATCTCTAATATGGAGTTTGACGAGTATGATTATTTGGAGAAGTCAGTGTACTAGTCCAAAGATGAAAAGTCCAAAGATGATGACATTCCCAGCGATAGGAGTTCACTGCAGTTGAGAAAGGTGAAATCTACATCCAGTAAGGTGTCTAGTGTGAGAAATGAGAGTAATGATGGACTGAGGAAGACAAGATCAGAGGCTGGTAAGGACTCGAATGTGCCTGCCAATGGTAGCGAGGAGATTTCATCTCAGTTGGTCATATTTGAATCAAATTCGGATAAAATTGTCGGTGATTCTAGTAGAATTCTCTTTGCTGATGAAATCAGGAGGATGTCAATTGAATCAGAGGGATCACATTCTGAGTCCAACGAGCATTTTGATCAGACAAAAAAGGTTCTTAATGTGTCTGTTGTAGCTATCAAGAAGAGCCCTGCAGGTATTGCTAAAGTAATTGTAAGGAACTTATTGAGTATGAAGAAAAGACTATCACAAGCAATCTAGGTAATGTCGGTCCGATCAAATCTGAGTATGATGAAGATCATTGGGATGAAGATGATTGGGATGAAGAATCGGAGGAAGAGTCTGATGAGGAAATTGAGACTGAAATAATAAAAGAAAGCTTAGTTGTGACAGAAATTGGCATTCCAGAACAGAAGGCCAAAAAGATTATGGTGGAAGAACAGAGAATTGAAGAAAATAACTTAAAATCGGCTCCCACTTCAACAACAGTCAAGAAACAGACTACTCCTGGTGCGATCCATCCCAGAATTGTCTCGAAACCCACAAAAACTGAACCAAGTATGTTATTTTTTCTGCTTTGCTAATCCTCTTTTTAATTTTTACTTATCAGTCCTTATTCTGAAAGTCAACAGTTCAATGTCATAGGTTTGCTCGGTATCATTCTTGATTGTTCTTTTCTCTTTGCCATTTAGTTCCAGTTGCAGATGGATATTGTTCAGTGCCCAAGAGACACAGCAAACTGCAGAGTTTAGGTAAACTTTTGTTTTCAGTAATAAAGCCAATTAGTATTATTCTTATTTATTAAAACACTTAGAATTTGAGCACAGATTAAATTATTCTTTGAATGTGATTTTCAGTTGATCTAGTCATGTGGAGAGATGAATCAAGATCAGCATTTATCTTTGGAATGGGAACTTCTGTCATAATGTCATCTTCTTACACCACAGATCTTAATAAGGTCAGAATATTAATGCCTAAAGTATTCACTAATCCATATGTTTATTGCCTTAAAGATGTAAAAATTAGTTACGTTTAACTGTTATTTTGTTCCAAGGTAGAACTAACGAGTAATTTTTTTTTTGTTCTTTGCATTTTTACAGCTTAATTACAGTACTTTCCTACGTGGGTCTTATTTATCTTGCCGTAACTTTTCTCTTCAGATCACTCAGACATCGGTAAGTCATGCGAATCAGTAACTTCTCAGTCATGTTACAATAATATGCCCAAATTATGTTGTAATAACGTTTTAGTTGCGATGTACCATGTGAGTGGACTTCACACATTGGATCTTGGCACCTGCCATGAACTGCCATTTTTTATGCTATACACATATACATAATCATGAATCCTATTTGTGAATTATCCAATTCCTATTTACTCCTCCGAAATTTAAATCAGATTGTCTTTACTCAGATGCTCATCAGTGGTCAGAACAAAGGAAAAAGTTCAAAAATGATATTGAAAACAAAGTAACTTTATAGTAATTTTTTTAATTAGTTTTGCAATTTGTGTGTTTCCATGTAGTTGTTTTCTTGTTCAGTAATAAGGGTATGGTAGATATAACCGAAATCCTTGTCGTGTTCATTAATGTTTTCGAATAAATCTAAAATAAAGTTCTTGTTTAGATCTTTAATTTGATGGATCAATGGAACAGTAGTCTAATTTGTTTTGTTGACTGTGTCTACTTTGCAGTTTGTTACATCAGTAAGTTGCTATAACTTATTGCTAAGTTGGTGTTGGTAAATTACAGTTTATCAAATGGAACATTTAGTTGGTAGGGACTTGGTAATTTGATATGTTCTTGATCAATTTATTGTGCTGTCTTTATTTGCTTTGTATTTGTTGCATTAGTCCACTTGAATGTCAATATAACAGCTGCTGTTCATTTGTATTTATTTGTTGCATTATTTCACTAACAATCATTCAGATGTATTCCAGCAATGTAACAGTTCTGGTATACTATATAGAGAGATATTTGGTAGCATTATTTCTCAATCATTTAATACTCAAGATGCAAGATGATATTTTTAGTTAAATATAACAAAGTTAAGATGTAATTGTGTGTAATATTTGCAAAAAAAAAAATCAATAATAATTCAGTTGTAGAATAACTTCCCTGTGTCATAATTGTTGATAGAACTTTGGTGACAATGTGCAGGGACTATCTGTTATGAAAGAAGTAGTATTTGTACTGATGTTTGTATAATGAAAGGGGATGTGAGAACACACTCTTCTTCCTTTTCGGTTCTTCTTTACACACCCTCTAACAATACAAATGATTACGTTACCCATGAATCAGATCTCTCAATCGATGGTAAAGACGAACTATAGCATGAAAAAATCAAACCTTATACTAGAAAATGGGAAGCGAGTACAATGGCAACTATTGATGAGCTACACCTTATCGAACAGTTTTTATTGGTAATCCTTTTTTTTAATTGAAAAAGACACTGTTTAATAATGAAATTTTTCAAATTAGATTACTCTGTCACCCTTGCAGGTTTATCCCTGTACTCGTGTCCAATTTTGTGTTTAGGATTCTTGATATTTTCTATATTGGGAATCGAATACGTTGATCAATATCCAAGTCCCACGCTCGCCACACAAATGGGGTGGCCTTTCTTTTCTCTATACATGATTTGTATGTATACAAGATATACCCTTGACTAACTAGAGTTTTTTTGTGTGCAGATTATGATGATAAGAGCCTGTTAAAGGATTCTGGTCTGAAACCACACATGATGGCAGATTTTATAAGAACTACCTCATTATAGTGGTCAAATAATGGCCATGACACCAGGCCAAGGATATGCCATTTTATCTGCTGAAGTAGTTGTTGATTTTGTAAAGCAGAGTTATGTAGTAATTTCCAAGTCTGAACGTGTGTAGTAGCTGTATTAATTCTGGTACTTTGGAATTGTCCATAATATCATTTGCAAATGTAATCTTTTGAT